>NC_087081.1:17534358-17536858 GCF_026151205.1 Bolinopsis microptera | reverse complement strand
ACAAAGATACAAAACAAAATATTACGAAAACGTAAGTTTGTGCGAATGTCTCGAAACCACACTCATGCTGCTCATACATCACACACTGTTGGTAACTTGATCTGCTGAAAATATAACTAGCAACTAGACACTGCTCAGGTTTCGAAATTTAAAAATAGCTCAACCGAATTTAGCTTCAGCAGCAGTGGTGAGCGCATATACTGCTATAAAAACAAGAATAATCTTAAAGAACAATCTTTAAGGGGAATCTCAAAGAACAATATTTTTGCCGAAATGGCGAGCAAAATCTAATTATCACCCTAATGAGCAAATATGCACTGCCAAAAATATCCATGAACCACATCTAACCTGGTAACCTGGTAACCGAAGTCAATACAGTGTACTACTACTACTACACTGTTACGTATAGTAAACAATACAGTGTACTACTACTACTACACTGTTACGTATAGTAAACAATACAGTGTACTACTACTACTACACTGTTACGTATAGTAAACAATACAGTGTACTACTACTACTACACTGTTACGTATAGTAAACAATACAGTGTACTACTACTACTACACTGTTACGTATAGTAAACTTGTGGCAGAGAGAATAACGACACCGCAGCTTATCAAGTGTCTAACTAGGAACCAAATACCAATACTCCTATACTATTAGGAGGGGGGGGGGGGCTCCTATACTATTAACCCATTGCTACTATTCAGTATCAGCTCAATAATATCCAGCCTGATATTTGTGTTTCCAGGGGGGGGGGGGGGGGGGTAATAATATTAGGAGGAGGGGGGGGGGGCTAAAATTATTAGGAGGGGGGCTGATAATATCAGGAGGGGAGGGGGGGCTGATAATATCAAGGGGGGGGGGGGCTGATAATATCAGGGGGGGGGGGGGGCTGATAATATTAGGAGGGGGGCTGATAATATTAGGAGGGGGGCTGTACTACTTGTAATAATATTAGGAGGGGGGCTGTACTATTTGTAATAATATTAGGAGGGGGGCTGTACAACTTGTAATAATATTAGGAGGGGGGCTGATAATATCAGGAGGGGAGGCGGCTGATTATATCAGGAGGGGAGGGGGCTGATAATATTAGGAGGGGGGCTGTACTACTTGTAATAATATTAGGAGGGGGGCTGTACTACTTGTAATAATATTAGGAGGGGGGCTGTACTATTTGTAATAATATTAGGAGGGGGGCTGTACTACTTGTAATAATATTAGGAGGCGGGCTGTACTACTTGTAATAATATTAGGAGGGGGGGCTGTACTACTTGTAATAATATTAGGAGGGGGGCTGTACAACTTGTAATAATATTAGGAGGGGGGCTGTACTACTTGTAATAATATTAGGAGGGGGGCTGTACAACTTGTAATAATATTAGGAGGGGGGCTGTACAACTTGTAATAATATTAGGAGGGGGGCTGATAATATCAGGGGGGGGGGGGGGGGGGCTGATAATATCAGGGGGGGGGGGGCTGATAATATCAGGGGGGGGGCTGATAATATTAGGAGGGGGGCTGTACTACTTGTAATAATATTAGGAGGGGGGCTGTACTATTTGTAATAATATTAGGAGGGGGGCTGTACTACTTGTAATAATATTAGGAGGGGGGCTGTACTATTTGTAATAATATTAGGAGGGGGGCTGTACTACTTGTAATAATATTAGGAGGGGGGCTGTACTACTTGTAATACTATTAGGAGGGGGGCTGTACTACTTGTAATAATATTAGGAGGGGGGCTGTACTATTTGTAATAATATTAGGAGGGGGGCTGTACTACTTGTAATAATATTAGGAGGGGGGCTGATAATATCAGGAGGGGAGGGGGCTGATAATATCAGGGGGGGGGGGGGGGCTGATAATATCAGGGGGGGGGGGCTGATAATATTAGGAGGGGGGCTGTACTATTTGTAATAATATTAGGAGGGGGGCTGTACTACTTGTAATAATATTAGGAGGCGGGCTGTACTACTTGTGATAATATTAGGAGGGGGGCTGTACTACTTGTAATAATATTAGGAGGGGGGCTGTACTATTTGTAATAATATTAGGAGGGGGGCTGTACTACTTGTAATAATATTAGGAGGGGGGCTGATAATATCAGGAGGGGAGGGGGCTGATAATATCAGGGGGGGGGGGGCTGATAATATCAGGGGGGGGGGGGGGGCTGATAATATTAGGAGGGGGGCTGTACTACTTGTAATAATATTAGGAGGGGGGCTGATAATATCAGGGGGGGGGGGGGGGGGGGGGGCTGATAATATCAGGGGGGGGGGCTGATAATATTAGGAGGGGGGCTGTACTACTTGTAATAATATTAGGAGGGGGGCTGTACAACTTGTAATAATATTAGGAGGGGGGCTGTACTACTTGTAATAATATTAGGAGGGGGGCTGTACAACTTGTAATAATATTAGGAGGGGGGCTGATAATATCAGGAGGGGAGGGGGCTGATAATATCAGGGGGGGGGGGGGGGGGGGGGGGGGTTTG
>NC_087081.1:17340573-17534258 GCF_026151205.1 Bolinopsis microptera | reverse complement strand
TTGCTCTGAATGTTGTTCGCCCCCTCCCCTCCCCCCTCCCCCCCTTCTTACACCTACCCCGCCCTCAGCTACAACTCTGGCCGTTCAAACAACATGTACAACTCGCTGTTACACTCGGGGGCTGGTGGGGGAGCCTGGTCGCTCTACAATGGCACTACGTGGTCACAGGACCTTGAAAATGTGCCCTGCTACCAGTGGCCGCTTCCCACACTGCTTTTCAAGCTGGGACTCTCAGACTACATACCGGTTAGTTTTACTCTGGTCCAACATGACCCTTAATATAATTAATTAAACCATACTTGTTGCTTCATTTCTGCAGCGAAACTTAGAGTTGGGAACAACCACCAATAAATGATGTAATATATGTACGATTTTATCCCTTAAATAGCCCAAATTGGCAGAACTTGTTTTTTACTCTATCTTTAGTCGGAACTAACTTTGGAATATTTGTAGAGGCTAGAACAGCTGAAGATCACGGTGCCGCAGCTAGCCCAACTTTCTGTCAGGGACCTCCATTATCTTGGCTTCACTGAATCGGACGCCCAACGTCTCTCCTCGACTCTCCAATCCACGCAACCGCACTATTCCAACTTCTACCAATCTGAGATTCTGCAGTACCCTTAGAATTAACACACGTTTTGTCATCTCACGCGTGCGTGCCGTCACGCTGCTCAGCGACGTGGTGTGCACGACGCGCGCACGTAAGAGTTTGAGTAGATTTTGGGAACTGATGTAACAGGTAACTGAACATCGCTATCGATATTATTTGAAACTGTAGAAAAAGGAGTTTGAAACTTTATTTGAAAGTGTTTATCTTACCGAAAGTTTATCATGATAGTATATTATAAGTGTACACTTTGCAACGATGTAGCAGTAAGTGTGTTTTTGGGTACAAGATTTGAAATACTCTAATATTGTTTGCATTAGTTGTGTAGCGATGGCGCGTCATACATATTCCTGTTTTATCATTTAGAATGGACTTTTATTTGCTTACAACTTATTCTCGCCCACTTTTATCATAACAGGTTATTATTTGTCCCGTCAACCAGGCCAGGCTACTAGGCCAGGGTGCTGGAATATTTTTAATTCATTCCACTTTATTTTACTAAACCGAAAACTTTGCTAAACCGAAAACTTTACTTTAAATCACTCTTCCGTGTTCCATTTAAAAAAATGATTTATGGGTATTGTTAACGGGTGATACTCTTAAAATATCTGTCCATTACTATTATTAAGGGGGCATACTATATATACTACTATATACTACTATATACACCAAACATGTCCAACCCAGATGACCTCTTGGGAAGTTAAGTGACCATCTAGCGCACCGTTTCCACACCAAATTTTTTTTGAGAATACCTTTTTCTGTAATCGAGCATTTCCTGGTTAAAGTGCATTTTTCGGAAAAGCACCATTTGTTTTGTTGAGAGGCTATAAATCAATCATTTCTTGTGATATCGAGCTGAAATGTTGCACGACGTTTATTCATCATATTATCTTGATGTCCTCAAAAATGTGTTTATTCAACTGGAAAGTTTAGGCATATTTTTTTAAAAACTGTGCCAGAATTCAGAAAACATTTTCATGTCAAGCAGTCCGATGTTCCTTGACGGACTTTTTGGTCAAAACAAGCCTGAAAAGTAAAATAACCACTTTTTGAAAAAATTTATAAAAACGCAGCCTTTTCAGAAACGATATGAAGATTTTACACACATCTTGAACATCAACAAGATATGAATAAACTTCGTACAAAATTCCTATGAGGTCATTTGGGTTGGCGTTGTCATACGTTGTATGACCCGCCGCGCACGAGTGCGCAGCTCCCCCTGTATCGTCGAAACTCTACAGTGAAGCGACAGTGGGGGTCACGACGTGATACAAGGTTGGCGGACACAAACCCCTGTTTTGGTGTATGCCCCCTTAATGGACTGACATGACCCGGCTCGAGCTAATTCGCAGCATTTGCCTTGGGACAATATATTCCGAAAAGAATAGACGAGTACTAAACAAGTACCATCGTCACGGTCAAGTAAAATATTTGCTCCAAATATCGACGAATTCAATAAAAAAACAACTCTGCGCAAGTTCAAAGTTGCAAGTATTGATAGGTTATTACCCTACAAGGGTAGTGCCTTAATTTCCATAGTGTGGATTTACTGTCAACCAAATCTTTTATTTTTAACTAGCTTGCTACTCACCCGGTTCTTGTCATACGTTGTATGACCCGCTGCGCACGAGTGCGCGGCTCCCCCTGTATCGTCACCATAGTGCATAGTGAAACGACCGTGGGGGTCGCAACGTGATACAACCCGGTTCCCGTCACATAAATGATAAAGATAGTTTCCTGTGCGGGACGCTCAAAAAGAGCGCGGTGCATTGTAATTCATAATTGGGATTGCAGATTGGCGTGCCAGGTAACCACAAATCTCCTGATACCGGGTGATGAAGATAAACCCATCATGCTTGACATCTCTTACTGGGCCGCGCTCAGCCTGTCATTCCGCCGAATCTCTATATGTTAATGAACATGATAGCCTGAGGTCCCCAGGTAAGACATCTCACATCTGATTTCGGTCAAATGTGTGTTATAGGTTAACGATCTACCAAGACGCGCGCCGAGCTGATATGAACTAGTCGTTATTTTGTATTTGGAACAAATACGAAATATTTTACAAATACAAAGTATCACCCGTTAATTGTTAATCAACTGTCAAGGCCGAGCTCTGCGAAGGATGGAGTCATGGCGAAGGCCAGGCCCATTTGCATTGGCGCATTGCATGCACCATAGTTAGGTGAACCCTCATTCACGGATTTACCAATTATTTTGTATTTTGCAATCTATATTGTTAGACTGTTGTTTTTTGAGTAATATCAAATATTGAAATATGGGCAATTTCGTTGGAGCGTGCTAAATCACTTTACGGTCAATCTTTGATTCACGATCTCAATCCTTCATTATTTGACGATGTCAATTCATCGCAGCTCGGCGCGGCACAGTAGCGCATCTCGTCGATCTAGCGAGAAGCATAAATGAGTGCGCGGCGCAGCACAGTTACGCATCGCGCTACAAATCCTTCACAGCTCGGCGAGGCCCAGTGGTGCAGAGAAGAAGTGGTTGCGAGAAGCATTATTGGATGCGCTTCTCATCAGGTATCAGGTTGAAGGAGAGATTGGATATAGGGGCGGTCCATGCCTTCTTTGCCTTTCCACGTACACCTCTAACCGCTACTAGCAAACTCCTCATTATGTCCATGCCCATTGCTCAGGCGTGTCTTGATGTTACACATCACCTGGCTGTAGTCCTTCTTGGTCTTGGTGGCTATGAACACAGCAAGTCTCCTTATGAACCGCTTGGCCTCAGGTGCCATTCCTCCTGTAATTTGTTTTCCTAAAGCATATACTCATACTGATACTGAAATCCTTACGAGAAATTAGATTTACTCATAACTTGTATAAATTCCATCTGCATCAGGGGTCACAGAGGTGTCAGAACTCGTTTATCCACGGCAATAAGTGATTTTGACCTTATGTGGACCTTATTATAGCTCTTAGAGGAGAAAGAGGGAAAAGTAGTAGTGCATTTACTGCTCAGAAGTACTGTCTCAGAGTACTATTTGGTGATAGGCTGGCGTACCTTGATAAGTTTAAGACTTGTGCACGTACTAGGCCTATAGAACACCAGAAACTTGACCAAAATTTTTTCATAAAAGAGCACACCAAACCTATATTCAAGCATAATAATATTCTAGCTATACAAAATCTCTATACATACCACAGTTACCTGGAGCTCTACAAGATAATGAAATTCCGTGCTCCAATATCCTTACATGAGGGTTACACATGCAACATGTGTGTCTTGTCATACGCTGTATGACCCGCCGCGCACGAAGTGCGCGGCTCCCCCTGTATCGTCAGGACGATAGTGAAACGACCGTGGGGGTCGCAACGTGATACAATGTTCGTCAAGGAAACCCTGCCTTCTAATCTGTCAGGCAGACCCACCTGACAACCACAACACTAGATCAACCAAAATTTTTAACATCTTAACCCCAAAGTTCAGAATGACTGACTTTACTACTAGTGTAATGTGTTTGCGAGGAAAGCTAAAACGTGCACTATTAGCCAATCAACATAACCACGCCCTGCTTGATTGGACCATAAAAGATTTTGACTGCACAAATGTTATTTTCCAAACATTATAACTGGCTGGTCACACACATCTCAATTAAATTCCCTAGGCTACTGTTTTCCAAGTCTTGTCCTGTGAGTAAAGTATGTGTGAGAAAATTTAATAAAATGAATGTATATTTCTGAATTTTTTAAACTTAATCTGAGAATGAAGTATAAAGAAATTTTTAATTAGCACTGTTTAGTTTAAGATATTTATAGCTTATTATAACCATTGACACAAAGGCCATAATCTTTCGCCAGCTCTCCAATATCCACCATGAAGCTGCATTTTATATCCTACACAATATAAACTAAAGTATGTTTTAGTGTAGACTTTTTGTCACAACAAGACTGCAACCTATAGTAACAACTATTACAAACAGAACCCCTAACGTCAACTAACAAATTTCTTCTAGTCCTAATATGAGCCTTGTCTCTAAAAACCTAACTGAACTAGCATTTCGGTGTGTGCAAAAGCTTTCAGGCACGCGCATTCCTTGCCCCGTTAGTTACCTGTCCTTCCAAACCCAAACTAGCAGTCAAGGACAAAAAGCCATACACCAAATGGGCATTATATTTTATGAATTGTTTTACATCTTTTTATTCTGTAGTAAAATGTGCTAAAATTAAATTTCTTGTTTCATTGAGTTAAAATAGCAGATTTAGATTTAAACTAAGAGCCAGTGTATAAACGAATAAAATATTGAATAAATTACATTCAATTTTGGCAATGGCCAATTGGCTGACTATAAGGTCATGGCCTGAACAAACAACTTTTAAAAAAAATAGTCAAGTGATGCTAAAGCAGAGCACAAATGTGTAATAAGTTAATAGATTAAAAAATGATTCATGTGATGCATTACGCAGAGCACAGATAAAAATACTGATTCAATGATTAAAATTATAGCTGTGAGTGTCAATAAATTACTGTGTCATAGAAAAGGAACGATGTACACGTGATCTGAGATACCAATATCTCAATATCAAAAGGATAGTGTCTAGAAACATTCATAGTCCATGGTGGCAGGTATCAAGTTTAACGAAGTTACACTGACTGGCAATGTATACGATTGCCGTCTCCCTCTCTCACCCCTGACCGCTATCAATCAAGATCTATAAAGCTCATGAAATGAGGAAAATGAAAAAGTACAACAACAGAATCATCCAGGTGGAAAAAGGCACCTTTACTCCACTTATATACTCAACAAATGGCGGATGGGGTCCACAAGCCACAAGATACCACAAGAGACTCGCTGAAAAACTATCCCAGAAGAGAGGAGAAGACTATGCGGCTATTATGTGTTACATGCGCACCAGGATTAGATTCTCAATCCTCAGGAGCACCCTGATAGCGGTCAGGGGTGAGAGAGGGAGACGGCAATCGTATACATTGCCAGTCAGTGTAACTTCGTTTAACTTGATACCTGCCACCATGGACTATGAATGTTTCTAGACACTATCCTTTTGATATTGAGATATTGGTATTTCAGATCACGTGTACATCGTTCCTTTTTTTACGACACAGTAATTTATTGACACTCACAGCTATAATTTTAATCATTGAATCAGTATTTTTATCTGTGCTCTGCGAATGCATCACATGAATCAGTTTTTTAATCTATTAACTTATTACACATTTGTGCTCTGCTTTAGCATCACTTGACTATTTAAAAAAATTGTTTGTTCAGGCCATGACCTTATAGTCAGCCAATTGGCCATTGCTATATTATGTGTATATTGTTTGAATATTCTTTTCTCTACAGAATGAATGGTTAATAATTTAATATATATGTAGACCAAGGTCTGTGCACGGGATGCTTCCTGGAAGAATCCAGTTCTTTTAGCGGGGCACCCTACCTAAAGCCAAATTGAGATATAATAATCATATTCCTAGGGAAATAATTAGAAATCGAATACCAATCAAATAATATGATATATAGCTAGGAGTAGTAACCATATTTACTATGCAAAATGCCCCAACCACATAGTGTTAATTTATATAGAATTCAAATTCCATATCATCATTAAACCTCAATAGTCAATATAATAGCCCAAGCAAAATTAAATAACTTCTTATATACCTTACTGTCATACTACAAATTGATTAAACATTTGAAATCTGTTAACCAGAGAATAAATTTCTAAACCTAATGCAAGTGAAATAATTTAGATGCAATAATGAATGCCTAATGTGAGTATCATCTGTCAATGTCCTTGTAAAACAGTCTGTACAAGAGATATGAGTAACTAAAATAGAAGAAAAAACATCTGTTCCATATCTTTTTTGTCATATGTGGGTGAGTTGGGGTGGGTAACACAGACATCAAAGAATGTTCGTTCAAATGTGCTCCAGAGACCTCGTGAGGATACATCAGGTGCAGCTCTAACAGCATTGGTACCAACAATTTCTTCATTATCAAGGGGTATCAATGCTGGCTCAGTCACTACATCTCTGCATACTTCACGTTGCAGCTCTGCATTTAGATCGCAGAGCCAGTGTATTGATTGTTATCTGGCTACTCGTACTATTTACCTTTATAAATGTTTCCACAAATGTTCCTTAGTTTTTTAAGGGTTTTTACTCAGATTTTTACTCTTAAATTTAAATCTATTAATTAAAAAAAATTTATTGATGGAAGTTTACTTTCGGGTGTCTAACAATTACCATTGTTGAATTTATTTGTGTATATTGTTTGAATAATTTTGTTGTTGCAGTGTTACCTTTGGTGTGTTTCGGACCTAAACCTGATCAACACTCCTGCATCTTACAAGTTTAAAGAGTGCTTGTTGCAGTGACGTGAGCGTTCATTTAAAATGTAACATATGAATATTTACCTGGGGACCTCAGGCTATCATGTTCATAAACATATGAATAGAGATTCGGCAGAATGACAGGCTGAGCGCGGCCCAGTAAATTATTATGGAAAGTGTTTCATCTATATTGATTGAAATAAATTTTCGTGCACATACAGAATGAATGGTTAATAATTTAATATATATGTAGACCAAGCTCTGTGCACGGGATGCTTCCTGGAAGAATCCAGTTCTTTTAGCGGGGCACCCTACCTAAAGCCAAATTGAGATATAATAATCATATTCCTAGGGAAATAATCAGAAATCGAATACCAATCAAATAATATGATATATAGGAGTAGTAACCATATTTACTATGCAAAATGCCCCAACCACATAGTGTAAATTTATATAAAATTCAAATTCCATATCATCATTAAACCTCAATAGTCAATATAATAGCCCAAGCAAAATTAAATAACTTCTTATATACATTACTGTCATACTACAAATTAATTAAACATTTGAAATCTGTTAACCAGAGAATAAAACTCTAAACCTAATGCAAGTGAAATAATTTAGATGCAATAATGAATGCCTAATGTGAGTATCATCTGTCAATGTCCTTGTAAAACAGTCTGTACAAGAGATATGAGTAACTAATATAGAAGAGAAAAACAGGAAGTTGTCGTCTGTTGAAAAATAAATAAAATATCTAGAATATAGATTAGAATATAAAATAACATTCAGTCAATGTGTCGTCAATAAACTGTACAATTATCAAATGTTAAAACTGGGTGATACAGTCACCAAAAATAAATACTAAGTATAATAAGTTAATAAATTAAATGTGGTCTATAAAACTACCACTGTGCGAACCCCTTCTCCAGTTAAAACATGTCAGTCATGTGAAAAATCAATCAGAATGGTAAGGTGGTAAAAAAGGGAATATCCTTTCGATACATCAATTATATATGCCTCAGATTTAAAAGAATTAGAAGATACTTAGTTATCGTCGACTATGATTGCAGTGTAAAATTTGTCATATGAATTGTCGAGGGTATAATTAGGGTCTGTTGTTACAGATGAGAGTAGCTGTTTCTTATACGTTTCACTAAAGCTTTTAACATCGGGCAGATTTCGTAGATCTGTTGGAACATTATTCCAACATTTTGCCCCCAAGTATTGAAAGTTTTTATGTGATGTTGATCTATCAACATATAGGTTGCAGCTTTCGCAGCTCCTACTACCTCCTGATATGTAACTAAATTTGTTCATAAAGTTTGTAGGACAATTGTCATGGATGATTCTAAACATATAATTTGACAGATGGAGTTGTCGTCTATATGGCAGAATGTTTAATTTTTACTGTATCGCTTTATTTAAAACGACCTCTGGCTGATGTCTACACCATCTTGTCTATTTGTTCAATTAGGTAATTTGAGTGTGTGAGGAACGGAGAGAAGGTAGCCTTCTCCACATTAGGGACTCTGTCATTGTACTCACATTTTTTGTCCACTTTTTTATATGTAAATAAATTATGACAATTATTTTAGTTATAGAATTTGTTTGTTTTTAATGACGAAGGCTGTGAAATGTTCACAGTTCTGATAATGAGGAAATCAGAAAGAATGTTTAAAACTAGTGATGATGTTTATGTCATTATTCTCAACCTAATCTAATCTAATCTTTGGCCTTTCTTAAGTCCACAGGGGCCACAGGGGCTTTTGTCCTGACCGAAAAAACTTTAATTTATGACATTTTGTATAAAATCTATCTTTTACAGTTTATGACATGGGACCTTTAACTGGCAACATTATTCGTCAATGCAGCAATTTTTGATTCTTTGCTCCAAAGCTGAGATATGAGGTTTTGAATTAATTAATTAATTGAAGGTGGTCTCAGGGGAGCTAAAAGACTGATTTTTAAAAATATATGTTAACCTCTATTTTTCAACAAATTAAGGGCATATAACAGTTCTATAGTTCTATTGACGTTGGATGGCCAATTGATACCCATGGATAAGTTTATTGGGAGCAACAAAATGTTAAGAACCGGTTATTTGCAAGGTTAACTGAATAAATTGGTAATGGTTACCCTCAATTTTACGTCAAACCAGGCTCTATGGAGGGCTAGGGGTGGTGCGCGAGCATCAGGTAGTAGGTGGTCTGCCAACTGGTAAGACCTTGAACCCTCCCTGAGGCCTTAAGGCTGATCTTTTTAGCGAGATGTTTCAGGAATTGTGCCAACATGCAACATTTCGCCACTGTTTAGAATATTAGGGTACTCTTCAACATTGCACTGTAAACCATATTGCTATACTACACTTTACAGTTTACCTTAATCACAAAACTGCAGATGATAAATCATGAATGTTGATTCCTTAAAGCTAGGCTTTAGATCAAAAATAGTAAAGAACTCTCAAGTGCATCTTAACGGATGCTTTTCTTAGGAAGTTATTTGAGTCATTTGTTCGTTTTAAATTTATCCATATCAAATCTATTGTTGCATAATAGACAATCCTTCAGCCATGTCGGACGATCGTAAACGGAGCTACGATGATGATGGTCAACAATTTCCTAGGAAGGAGCGCCGCACTGGAAAAGTTATCAAGATATTGTGTCCTTACTATTGCACAGGTGCTGTGATAGGAACCAAAGGAGCAGCTATTGATCAAATCAAGCAGGAAAGCGGTACTAACATTCAGGTCTCTAAAGGAGCTGCTAGGTTTCCTAAAACTGATGAACGAGTTATAGCAATATCAGGAGAATTAGAAGGCCAAATGAAGGTAATTCAGTTTGTTCAGGATAAAATCCGTACTGAAAAGCCTTCACCTCAAGCAAAGGGAGTCAGATTTGACAAAGTAGATGCTCGTAAAAGTATCTGTAAAATTGTTGTGTCAGATCAAAGTGTAGGGAAACTTATTGGAAAGGGTGGAGCTAATGTTAACCGCCTAAAAGATGATCATCAAGTGAAGATCACCATGACTAAACCGGCTGATGCTGTTGCTGGTTTGAGTGAGCGCATAGTTTCTGTTGAGGGTGATGATAAAGGGGTTGACAATTGTGTTGCTGATGTTATAAAAGAAGTTTATGAAGATGACAGAGTAAATATGGATTACAATTTGGACTATAACCAATTTCAGATGGATCGTGGTGGTTATAGCAATAACAGCAGTGGTGGTTATGGTAACCAAGGAGGTGGTTATGGAAGTCAAGGTGGGGGTTATGGGAACCAAGGTGGCTACGGAAATCAAGGTAGCGGTTATGGCAATCAAGATGGTGGTTATGGCAACCAAAGTGGTGGTTATGATAATCAGGGCGGTTATGGTAATCAACCTGGATATGGCAGCCAAGGAGGTGGATACAATGGAAATCAAGGAGCTGGATATGGAAACCAAGGTGGCGGCTATGGCAATCAAGGTGGGGGATATGGAAATCAAGGTGGTGGTTACAGTAACCAAGCAGGTGGCTATGGAAATCAAGGCTATGGAAATCAAGCTGCTGGCTATGGCACCCCAGCTGCTGGTTATGGCAACCAAGCTGCTGGATATGGAGCAGGTTATGCTACTGACAATAAAAGTGGTGGTAGTAGGGAGGGTAGTTTTAGCAATCAGTCTAATTACAAAGATAATTATTGAGTTAACCATGTTTTTATCATTATAAGTTATCTTGGATCGAAGATGGTCAGATAGAGCTCTCCCGTTTTGGTAGAGGTCATAATTTATATATTGTTGTTACGTAGTTATTTAAAACAGAACAGAATGCAGACTAAGTTAGTTTGTAAATGACATTGCGTTGTATTTGGATGATTAGTAAAGCAATAAGAGTATATACTATAAGTAAGTACTATATAGTTCTTAATGCAGCATGTAAATTGTGCACCAGGAGATATGCTGGGATTTTGCTCTTGACTTTCTGTTTCACTTGAATACCTGGTATAAGCACTGTTGATCTTACTTTAATACTTAAATAATAGTGTTCACGAGTTTTTATGCTAAATGATATGAATTGTCAGTGACAAGCTAAACTTCTATGAAAGAAGCTAATAAATTTCAACAATACATGATTGATTTCTTCCCTAAGTATCAAGGTGTGTAAAGTGATGCCAGTGTTATATATCTCTATATATAATCTGTATACTCTATTGATCTTTATCTTGAAACATATCAGATTGGTTAGTCGTTATCAGTGGACTAACAATGTTTATCAATATCAATAGACTAAATTTGAAACTGTTCGTACATTTAATGCCTACAGCTTTTGCAGCAACCTCGCGGCAAATTCTAATTGAAAGTCAATGAACAGCAATTTATGATGGTTCATTACATTTAAACAAACATGACAGCCTTCTCACACCACTGTTTCCCTTTCTAGTCAGCTCAGCCGTTATCATGGGAGATCGTAAGCGTGCATATGATGATGAAGGTGATCAGAAATTTGCCAAGAGAGACCGTCGAAATGAGAAAGTCATCAAAGTGCTTTGTCCCTATTACAGTGCAGGTGCAGTCATTGGTAAGGGTGGTGAAGCCATCAAACAGATCAAAGAAGAAACCGGTGCTAACATCCAGGTCTCAAAAAACAATGTTCGATTTCCCAATACTGATGAACGAGTCATATCAATATCTGGCGAGCTCGAATCCATGCATAAAGTAATTGCTTTTGTTCAAGAGAAGATTCGTACGGATAAGGTCCCTCCACACGTCAAAAATATCAATACTAGTCAGAACGATGCTAGAAAAGCTACCTGTAAGATCGTAGTTCCTGATACCAGTGTTGGGAAGATCATAGGTAAGGCAGGAGCCAATGTGAATCGTTTGAAAGATCAGTTCAATGTTAAGATTGGTACAATGAAAAAGGAAGAGGCCATCGAAGGCCTTCGTGAACGAATCATAACTATAGAGAGTGAGGACACAAAGAATGTAGATGATTGTGTGGCTGAGATGGTAAAGGACGTGTACGAGGATGAGAGGGGTCACATGGACTATAACGTGGATTACGAGCGGTTCTCAACTGGAGGTGGTCGTGGTGGTGGTCGTGGTGATGACAGAGGTTCAGGTGGATATGGAGGGGGTGACAAGTACGGGGGTGGTGATCGAGGCAGCTACAGAAACGAACGTGGCAGCTATGGAGGGGACCGTGGTGGCTACGGGGCTGCTTCTTATTCTGCGCCTGCCTCCTACCCTCCTTCCTCATATGACAGGCCTGCTTACGGAGCTGATAAAGGAGGGTATGGAAGTAGTGGTGGGTATGGTGCTAGTAGTGGTGGATATGGCGCTAGTGACAGCTATAGTCGAGATTACAACACCAGCTCGTCTGGCTACAGCCGTCCTGCCGACCCTTACAGCCGTTCTGACTCATACAGTCGTGGTGGTGAGAGCAGGGAGACATACAGTCGTGGTGATAGCCGTGCTCCTGCACCCGAGGGTTATGGCCGTGATTCTCAAGGCCGTAGTGATTCGTATGGTCGTGACAACCGTGCTTCATCTTACAACTACTAGTGCCTCTCTTACAACTGCTAGTCCTAGCCCTGGTCCTCTCCCCTGGTTGTAAGTCACAGACATTTCCATTAATTTTACCAAAACACGTCCCTTAGCCCCCTGGTTGCTTACTTAGCCAGGCTCGGTGTTGATGGTCTTTATGTATTTACTCTTTCGACAGCCATGTTTACAAACTTATGCAAGTCTCTAATTTTAGTTAGAACATTTTCAACATGTTCTCAAACCAAGCTCTCCCGTCTGACTTGAATTATAAAAGTGTTATTTTATCTTAAAATTTGATTTAATTCTTGAGATCATGCTGGATCATTTAAATTTTACAAATGATATATATTTGATGTAAAAATTTCGCATTTTTCTTGTGTTAAAATGAACTAACAATCGAAAATTCCATTCATTCCTGAATTTCAACACTGTATTCTTATAATCAGTAGTCTATAACTACACATAGGCCCATAAGTGACTACCCACACGCAACCTCTTAATAACTCACGTAATTCGTCTCCAAATTGCACCAAAATTTCAGAGATTATAGATATGGGTCAAACTTAGATTTCCTGAAAGTTTCGTAAACCACGCCCAATTACAGTGGGCGTGGCGTGACACTCCCTCTTTTTCACTATTGTCTTCATAAAATGAGAACGCTTTAAGCTAAGAACTCCAAATTTTTTGCACACATTTGGCTTGATAATTGAAAACCTTTCCCAAAGTTTCAAGTTCATTGGTTAAAATATGGCTAAGTTATGACCATTTCAAAACTCATCGGATACGTGATCCGAGCACTCAGTCAGTGATCTCGTCACTTGGTTAATGGCCTGTTTGGCTCACATGCACCGCTTGATTGGTTGCAGCCTGCTTATGGGCCGGCCTATACAGCTGACAGCACCTAAAACGCTATCACACGAATTTATGGTGGTGTCACCATTTCAGGGCTTGTTAGCCCTGCTAGTCACAGGTTCCTTACAATCAATAAAAATGGTTCACTATCCTCCCTTTACTGCAGAACAACGATTGTTCGTCTACCTGAAGAAAGAAAATGGGGAGTTCTACCCTCAGATTAAACGACAATTTCAGATGAAATTCAACCGACCACCCCCTTGCCGGAAAAGCTGCTTTGACATTCATCACAAGATCAAGTTTACGTTTTCTGCACACGATCGGCGAAGAGTCGGCAGAAGACGAACTGCGAGGACTGTAGAAAACATCACGATGGTTGTTGGTGACGTGATGGACACATCCGGGCCTACCGAATCACAAAGAAACACAAACTTTTGACCGTGATTTCCAATCGAGGATAGATTTCGCCAACACATTCCTTGAACATCTTAATTGAAATTATTGAATTGTTTTTGTGTGGGAATTTTTATTAGTTGATTTCATTTATTGATTTATCCTAAAAATTTGTGTTTTCCTTCCTAGCAAAGACATCATCGGTATCCAATCAAAGCCTAATGAACCTCATTAATACACGCTAACGCCTTACTCTTGATCAGATTGGGTGACGAGATCACTAATTGAGTGCAAATATCACTGACTGAGTGCTCGGATCACATATCCGATGGATTTTAAAATGGTCATAACTCAGCCATATTTTAACCAATGAACTTGAAACTTTTGGAAACGTTTTCAATTATCAAGCCAAATGTGTGCAAAAAATTTTGAGTTCTTAGCTTAAAGCGTTCTCATTTTATGAAGACAATAGTGAAAAAGAGGGAGTGTCACGCCACGCCCACTGTAATTGGGCGTGGCTTACGAAACTTTCAGGAAATCTAAGTTTGACCCATATCTATAATCTCTGAAATTTTGGTGCAATTTGGAGACGAATTACGTGAGTTATTAAGAGGTTGCGTGTGGGTAGTCACTTATGGGCCACCCTGTAATATCAATCATAATCAATTAATTATGATATCAATTAATTAATTATAATATCAATTAGGATCTATTATTTTAACATGCCACTCCCTTTTCCCTACATTAATTTTCATATTATTCAGAATGGCTGAGTTTTTAGCTTCAATATTTGGAACTGAAAAAGATAGGTATAACAACTTTTAAAATTGTCATCGCCATTTTCTTGACTGAGATCAACATTAGGATTAGGCAGATTACTGGAGTAGCAGTATTACTGCTGCAGTAACCCCTGCAGTAACCCCTGCAGTAACCCCTGCTGTTTGTAATCCTGCACCTGCCAGTTTCATAACTAATTGATCAGATATGGATTTTGAACTAAATGTCCTGCTAGCACATTTCACACATTAAATATTTATTTTAGATAATTAAGTATTTATTTTAGATAATTGCGTATTTATTTTAGATAATTGTGAGATCTAAATCGCAGGGTAAACTGTCCGTTCTACTTCAAGATAGGAGCGTGCTGTCACGGGGAGCGGTGTTCAAGACAGCACAATAAACCAACCTTCAGCCAGACTCTCTTACTGCTTCACATGTACCAGAACCCAGTACACTTTCAAAAACAAGGTAGTTATATTGATATATATTATATATTATTATGGGGGTGTGCTGACGGCGTCGTCTCCTTCCGGCCATTCCGCAAAGCGGAGAAGGTAACGAAATATGTACACCCCCAGTCAAATCACCCACCGTCCATCATCCGTAACATCCCGGAGATGATCGCTGACCGAATCAACAGCATATCCTCCTGTAATGAGGTGTTCGACGACGCCAAGCCTTACTACGAGGATGCTTTGAAGTCAAGCGGCTATATGGACTCGTGCATGACCTGTGGTATACATGGCGACCCTCCGTACGGAAAATGAGAAACACCACTACATCGGAATGACGGAGGGCACATTCAAGGAACGGTACAACGGGCACACGTCATCATTTCGCCTGGAGCGGTACCGAAATAGAACCAAACTGTCGGAGAAGATCTGGTCCTTCAAAGACCGTGAGCTAGAATTGAAGATCGAATGGACAATAATTATACGTGGACACGGATACAGAGCCGGCCAGAACAGCTGCGATCTGTGCACGTCTAAGAAATTAGAAATCTTACTTCGGTCCTCTGACCCCCAAAATCCTTACAAAATGCCACCATAAACGGAAATTCCTTTTATAAACTAATGACTCATATATCTAAACCCTAGTAGTAGTATTGTTCCTACCTCAGTTGTCACTGATGATATCATGGTTTTGTATCATGATTGAAACATTTGTCTGACTCAACCAGTCGTTTCAATTTGTATATATAAACTTTAAGGTAGTAACAGCTAATTATTAAATAACTCCATTCATTTTTTCTTTATTGGAAATGTTATTATCTTCATGTTTTAATTTTTCAGGAGTTCAATTTACTGAAGAAGCGGTTCAAAAACATTTCGACGAATTTTTCGCAGATATTTATTGTGAACTTGAAGAGAAGGTGAGTTTAATAATAAGTTTAATAATGAGTACTCTAGCTAGAGCACTCTAGCTGCTAGCTAGAGTCTAGTCCTTAGTATTCCATATTAATAATGGTGTTAATAAAAAGTAATCTGAAGTATCATTTAAAGTGCTGTAATATGGCAGCACCTAATATTAAAGTTTACATAACCTCTAGGTTAAACTCTGATGCTATAAACCATTTCATATCTCACCACACAGTATGGGCCTATAGATGAACTCAACGTTTGTGAGAATTTGGGCGACCATTTGATTGGTAATGTGTATTGCAAGGTAAGAGTACATGTGAAATGTAATATTCGGGGGGAGGGGGGGGGGGTATTCGGAACATTATTTATAAGTCGCATAGTTGTTATGTTTCTTAGGTACAAGTTTTATTGATCACGTTTGAAGCGACAAGGAAAATACTCTTATCAGGAAAGGAATTATTCAACGTTTCAATGTGACAACATCGTATTCATGATCTCAAATTATTTGTTATATTGAAAGTGTTGAAAGTATTATCCTTTCAGTATTCAATTTTACCTAAGAAACATATGTAACTAATAAATAATAACCATGATATGCAGTAGTAGTGGCGAAAATGAGACTTCTCTGATTAAATATAGCTACGCCTTCCCACGACACATTGACTATCGATAATACAAGCAACAAGTGGTTGGAGTTTTACCAGTAGTAGAGCACCACACAGTAAATCCTTTTTCCGGATGTATGACGGACAGGAATTTTCAAATTTGGTTCTTGTATCCTACGGGGAAAAGCTTCTCAGATCATTTTGAACATGTAAAACCTAGAAACTCAATTTGTAGCCTAATATAGACTGTGCAGTGTGCCCGCCCGGCCCCCTGTTATTATCTACTTAATATTTAGAAACTGTAAATACAAGAAATAATCTTATACTGGTATCATGGTATACATCATTATAACTCATCACAGGCTAAAACACCCTTAGTTTCGGCGAGAAGAAGATACTCAAAAAGCAGTTGATGCTCTCAATAACAGATGGTACAATGGATCCCCTATATATGCTGAACTTTCCCCTGTCACTGATTTCAGGTGATTGTCTCATTTTATCCTTTGTAATTTTTATCTGGTGGAGATTCTGAATTCTCAAACTTCCAAAAGTATAAACCCGCCTAGCCTATTATATTCGAAAACACGTATTACATTTTCGCAGTTAGAACGGTGCAAAAGTATAAAATCGTTCAGTCGAAACATACCTCAATTTAATTCAACACAGCGTCATCACAGATAGCGCCCCCCCCCCCTGTAGCGTCTAATGTAGCGTCTAATGGAGTCCCTCCAGTGTAGGATACAGTTTATATAGGACCCACCTCAAGAGGAAAAGTTCTGTTGGGCGCCCCTCCTCCCTGTTGGGCACCCCCCTGCACTGTTGGGCGCCCCCTCCCCCCCTGTTGGGCGCCTCCCCCCTGTTGGGCGCCTCCCCCCCATGTTGGGCGTCCCCCCCCCCCCCTGTTGGGCGCCACCCCCCCCCCTGTTGGGCGTCCCCCTCCCCCCCTGTCTTCTGAGAGAGACTACCACATACCCATTGATCGGTATAACATTCTTTTAGGGAGTGTAACTGGTAAGCTCAGCGTATTAATTGCAAAAATGAGGGAGGAAAACGCTGGTCCATAAACAGGACCCCGCAAAACATGTCCTAACATTCTCCACAGTCCACTTTTTCTGACAATGGTTCAGCATTGCAGCGTTTATACAAGTTTTTTTAGATGACTCATGGGTACTTTATATAGAAAATGAAGCGAAGATTAAATGAAATGAAACAAAAAGGGATTTGTCCTCAGACTCGTAGCTCAAAATCTAGCCTAGTTAGTAGATTATCTTGTATTTTAAGTTTGGCACTGCAGTGTCAAGTCAATGTTAAGTAATCATATAGTTTATGATAGACTTAGATTAATAAAGGATTCTATGTTATATGTACTCTATAGTTGCAGCTTATAAGGACATTCGGATTTCTGAGCTCTGAAGAAATTCGCCAAATAGGGACAAAGGAAACCATTCTTTACGTAACGCGCACATTTTCACATCCACACAAACCCAGAGTACCGTTCGCATTTTTAGCGCGCGCTAGTGCGCGAAGTACTAGTTTGCCTCCCAAATCATCTGCCTATCACGTCAGTTGGGCTGCTGTAACTTATTACCGGGATATCGTCTCACGTCAAAACTTTAGTAAATTTCTTCAGGGAAGCAAGTTGTAGACAGCACGAGTTATCGTAAGTACCCGATTGGAAAATTTACATATTTTGTGAAAAGTATCCGTTGGAGTTGCAAAATTCAAATTCCCGCCAAATGTTACAGCGAAGCTTTTGGAAATCTATGAATATTGGATGGGTAATATACAACATATTGCAGGGAATGTTCTAGAGGTGGATTCTGTAATTTCATGCACATCAAGACGCTTTCAAGAGAAATGCAGAAGACTCTAGGGTAAGTCCTGAATCTTGGTATCTCATCTCTAGTTTTAAGCTCAGATCCAATCATTTTACTGGTACACAAAGTGTATAGGCTGCAGTTGGCTACAGAGATTCATGTGCATATTTGGTGGAGGAAACTTCTAGATTCCTGCTACTAACATTAATTTCTATTCAGAGTGAGAACAGTGCAGCACTTCACTGATTGGAACAAGGGCGGTAGAGGAGGACCCCGCGGAGGAGGCGGAGGAGGTGGAGGTGGAGGCGGTGGTGGTCGTGGAGGAGGCGGCGGAGGTGGAGGAGGCGGCGGAGGGTGGGGGTCACGTGGTGGTCATGACAGTCGGTGAGTGTGTGGTTACTACATCGCTCAAGCTATTCTCCAGCTTGTCTTGTTTTTTACAGTTCACTATGAATGAGAAAGAAGTCTGCTGTTTTTAAATTGACAGACTACACGATATACGTATAAACACATTGAACTTAACTTCATAATATTATCAGGGATAGCTTCAGAGACAAGGATAGGAACAGAGACAGGGACCGGAGGAGGCACTAGTTGCCACTACAGTTTACTGTGTATATCAATGCAACTATAGACTGTTTTAATATATTAATTTATCATACATCGTATTCAATACATTGAATTAGACGAACTTTATATGTTGGATTCAGGTCAAGTCCATTTATAATTCTGTGTACCGCGTATTTGAACGTAACTTATTTACTTATCCTCCTTCAAGTTTTCTAAGGTAGTTTTCACTATTTTTTCCTGATTTTCTCTTAATGTTAACGATCTTTTAGGGTTGGATTTAATTTTGAATTTTATAAGGATTCTAAAATTTGTGAATAGAACATTCCCAGAAATAGAGTTGACCTGTGTAAGTTAAATCAGTTGTTGGTTTCTAATTGTTTGTTTCACTGTCTTGCTAAGAGTTGGGGGAGGGGGGGGGGGGGCTAATTACTAATCAGTATCACGTAGTGTACTGCATACTGTACCCCCCCCCCCACGTAGCTAGTAGCTAACATTACATTAATAGTATGTAAACTGAAAATCTTCCTGTTTTGCTGATTTTCTTATTATATTGGACCGTTCTAGCGTAAATCTACTGACCACAATTTAGAAATAACGTTATGCCCAAATAAGGCAATGTAACCACGTTATGCCCAAATAAGGTAATGTAACCACGTTATGTCCAAATAAGGTAATGTAACCACGTTATGCCCAAATAAGGTAATGGAGCCCGTATCAGAGGTTCCTCTGAGGGATGTGGGAAAGTGGGCTGAGAAGAACCTCGGGGTCAAACCAGTCACAAGACAGTTAACTCTATGGGCCAACCTCTATAACCAGGTATCAATCTTATGTTCGGTTTGAAGATATGGGAAATTCTCAAATAAGAAATAGCGTAAAATTACGATAAATTGTTAACTTACGAGCGGACAAAAAAGGACGTTAAATAAATTATAAATAATTTTTCAGAAGTACTTAACCAACAAAAGCACCATACGGCCCTTCCTACACATTAGCGCCGTGTTGGTGGGGACTGGGTTCCTCCTCAACTACAAGCACCAAGTACCATGGAAGGAACACCACTGATTATTGGAAATACTAGTTACAAACACAGCCATGTGGGACTGATACCACCTGTAGAAGAGTTAGAATTATTATACGGACCCTTTCGAGGAGTGAAGTTTTTACCACTCATTTTTGTTTGATTGCATTTTCCAATTACTATTTTGTGTGAATTTTGGGCCTCAATGCTAAACTTTGTTTTTCCAGTCATAATTTATTTCCTAACTCAAGTTATTTAATAGTTTTTGTATATTTGTATTTTGAACCTATTGAGTACGCATAGCTTAAATATTGTTCAATTTGTACACTCAATCTTTACATACAATAGAATTATTTCACACTGAACAACAAATCTGTACATTAAAAACTCAACTGAAATCGCCTGTACGCAACAATTCATTTTAGACAACAAAAACCAGCAACAGCCCTTGCTCGCCTCTTGTTCGCGTCCTTATCAACCCTATATTACTAGTTCACATCCTGCCCACCGTTTTGAACTGACATTATCCTCTGTTATACCAGATCTGTGATTCTGTTGACATTGAAATGGGTACATAAGTACTGTCTGTACTATATTGTACATAGCTATTTCTTTTCTATCTCTTGATTGCAAATAATGGAAGCAGTTACCGTTCTAGCTTCTTAAGATCTGAAAATAGCAGCTTCTGGATTCACTTCAACGGCCAACTTTGTCCAAACCAGCATCTCTTGAAACCCTCTTTTTCATAGACCTCCTAGACGTGGCCGTGGGGCCGTAACAATTCCTGGACAAGGCATCTACAGTACTCTTACTGTCTGCAATGCTGACACTGGATCTGGGGGATTTCACTCTACAGTTCCTGGTGTCGGGGCTAGCCTTCTCACGTAGACTCCGCGTCCTGGCTATACTGTGATCCTCACTTGAGGGGGAGTGTCTGGGTCCTTTACCTGACTTGTTACGAGACCTCCGCAAACTGTTGATCCGGGAGAGAGAAGTGGTGGCTCTGTTCTCCACAAAGTAGTCTTCTAAACTCAACCCGTTTATTCGGATCTCCTGGAATAGGGTGTCACGTGGTTAACTTAATGAAACATACCTTACCTTTGAAAATGGAGGACAAAATTATACAGTTTTATTCAGCTAATATTAATAAGAGGTCGTTCACATATTACGTCATCACTTTTTGGCCAATTTTAACCCTTTAGCTATTGTGTCAAAATTACACTACTACTAGCGTAATCATTTGGAAACCCCCCTCCCCCCTCGGCTGATTACGTAATATGTGACGACCCCTAATTCGTATGTCTCTAAAGACTAACCTCCCCAATAGTTTTATCCACTTCAGCCAGAACTTTGCTCTCGATCTTGGGTATTTCTTTAGAGATCTTAGCTGCTTCTTTCTGTGACTGTAACAACGAACCCCCTCGATTGTTGTATTTATCAGGCGAGGGCGTCTCGAGCTCTGCAAACCTGGAGTGTGAAGTATTCACAGTGGGGGGGGGGGGGGGGGGGAGGGTGGAGGGAGTATTCACAGTGGGGGTGGGGGAATTATTCACAGTGGGGGGGGGGGGGGGGGGGGGGGGGTATTCACAGTGGGGGGGGGGGGGGGGGGGAAGTATTCACAGTGGGGGGGTGGAGGGAGTATTCACAGTGGGGGGTGGAGGGAGTATTCACAGTGGGGGTGGGGGAATTATTCACATGGGGGGGGGGGGGGGGGGGGGGTATTCACAGTGGGGGTGGAGGGAGTATTCACAGTGGGGGTGGGGGAATTATTCACAGTGGGGGGGGTGGAGGGAGTATTCACAGTGGGGGTGGGGGGAGTATTCACAGTGGGGGGGGGGGGGAGTATTCACAGTGGGGGGTGGAGGGAGTATTCACAGTGGGAGGGTGGAGGGAGTATTCACAGTGGGAGGGTGGAGGGAGTATTCACAGTGGGAGGGTGGAGGGAGTATTCACAGTGGGGGTGGAGGGAGTATTCACAGTGGGGGTGGGGGAAGTATTCACAGTGGGGGGGGGGGGGGGAGTATTCACAGTGGGGGTGGAGGGAGTATTCACAGTGGGGGTGGGGGAATTATTCACAGTGGGGGGGTGGAGGGAGTATTCACAGTGGGGGTGGGGGAAGTATTCACAGTGGGGGGGTGGAGGGAGTATTCACAGTGGGGGTGGAGGGAGTATTCACAGTGGGGGATGGGGGAGGGAGTATTCACAGTGGGGGATGGAGGGAGTATTCACAGTGGGGGTGGAGGGAGTATTCACAGTGGGGGGGGGGGAGTATTCACAGTGGGGGTGGAGGGAGTATTCACAGTGGGGGTGGAGGGAGTATTCACAGTGGGGGTGGGGGAATTATTCACAGTGGGGGGGTGGAGGGAGTATTCACAGTGGGGGGGTGGAGGGAGTATTCACAGTGGGGGATGGGGGGAGTATTCACAGTGGGGGGGTGGAGGGAGTATTCACAGTGGGAGGGTGGAGGGAGTATTCACAGTGGGGGTGGGGGAATTATTCACAGTGGGGGTGGGGGGGGGGGGGGGGGGGGGTGGAGGGAGTATTCACAGTGGGGGGGGGGGGGGGGGGTGGAGGGAGTATTCACAGTGGGGGTGGGGGGAGTATTCACAGTGGGAGGGTGGAGGGAGTATTCACAGTGGGAGGGTGGAGGGAGTATTCACAGTGGGGGATGGGGGGAGTATTCACAGTGGGGGGTGGAGGGAGTATTCACAGTGGGGGTGGGGGAATTATTCACAGTGGGGGGGGGGGGGGGGAGTATTCACAGTGGGGGTGGAGGGAGTATTCACAGTGGGGGTGGGGGAAGTATTCACAGTGGGGGGAGGGAGTATTCACAGTGGGGGGGTGGAGGGAGTATTCACAGTGGGGGATGGAGGGAGTATTCACAGTGGGGGATGGAGGAGGGAGTATTCACAGTGGGGGTGGAGGGAGTATTCACAGTGGGGGTGGGGGAAGTATTCACAGTGGGGGGAGGGAGTATTCACAGTGGGGGGGTGGAGGGAGTATTCACAGTGGGGGATGGAGGGAGTATTCACAGTGGGGGATGGGGGAGGGAGTATTCACAGTGGGGGATGGGGGAGGGAGTATTCACAGTGGGGGATGGAGGGAGTATTCACAGTGGGGGATGGAGGGAGTATTCACAGTGGGGGGGGGGGGGAGTATTCACAGTGGGGGTGGAGGGAGTATTCACAGTGGGGGTGGGGGGAGTATTCACAGTGGGGGTGGAGGGAGTATTCACAGTGGGAGGGTGGGGAAAGTATTCACAGTGGGAGGGTGGAGGGAGTATTCACAGTGGGGGGGGGGAGTATTCACAGTGGGGGTGGGGGGAGTATTCACAGTGGGGGGGGGGAGTATTCACAGTGGGGGTGGGGGAGTATTCACAGTGGGGGGGGGGGGGAGTATTCACAGTGGGGGTGGGGGGAGTATTCACAGTGGGGGGGGGGGGGGGGGGGGGAGTATTCACAGTGGGGGTGGGGGGAGTATTCACAGTGGGGGGGGGAGTATTCACAGTGGGGGTGGGGGGAGTATTCACAGTGGGGGGGGGGGGAGTATTCACAGTGGGGGTGGGGGGAGTATTCACAGTGGGAGGGTGGAGGGAGTATTCACAGTGGGGGTGGGGGAAGTATTCACAGTGGGGGGGGAGTATTCACAGTGGGGGTGGAGGGAGTATTCACAGTGGGGGGGGGGGGGGGGGGTGGAGGGAGTATTCACAGTGGGGGATGGGGGGAGTATTCACAGTGGGAGGGTGGGGAAAGTATTCACAGTGGGAGGGTGGAGGGAGTATTCACAGTGGGGGGGGGGGGGGTGGGGGAGTTTTCACAGTGGGGGGGGGGGGGGGGGGAGTATTCACAGTGGGGGGGGGGGGGGGGTGGAGGGAGTATTCACAGTGGGGGTGGGGGGAGTATTCACAGTGGGAGGGTGGAGGGAGTATTCACAGTGGGGGTGGGGGGAGTATTCACAGTGGGGGGGGGGGTGGAGGGAGTATTCACAGTGGGGGGGTGGAGGGAGTATTCACAGTGGGAGGGTGGAGGGAGTATTCACAGTGGGAGGGTGGAGGGAGTATTCACAGTGGGGGTGGGGGAATTATTCACAGTGGGGGGGGGGGGTGGAGGGAGTATTTACAGTGGGGGATGGAGGGAGTATTCACAGTGGGGGATGGAGGGAGTATTCACAGTGGGGGGTGGAGGGAGTATTCACAGTGGGGGATGGAGGGAGTATTCACAGTGGGGGATGGAGGGAGTATTCACAGGGGGGGGGGGGGGTGGAGGGAGTTTTCACAGTGGGGGGGTGGAGGGAGTATTCACAGTGGGGGGTGGAGGGAGTATTCACAGTGGGGGGTGGAGGGAGTATTCACAGTGGGGGATGGAGGGAGTATTCACAGTGGGGGTGGGGAAAGTATTCACAGTGGGGGTGGGGGAAGTATTCACAGTGGGGGAAGTATTCACAGTGGGGGGGGAGTATTCACAGTGGGGGTGGGGAAAGTATTCACAGTGGGGGTGGGGGAAGTATTCACAGTGGGGGAAGTATTCACAGTGGGGGGGGGGGGGGAGTATTCACAGTGGGGGTGGGGAAAGTATTCACAGTGGGGGTGGGGGAAGTATTCACAGTGGGGGAAGTATTCACAGTGGGGGGGGGGAGTATTCACAGTGGGGGTGGGGAAAGTATTCACAGTGGGGGTGGGGGAAGTATTCACAGTGGGGGGTATTCACAGTGGGGGGTATTCACAGTGGGGGGGGGGGGGTAGTTCCCCCATCACTGTCATTTTATTAGTAATACGATCATAAGAATCTTGTTTCCAACCTGTCATTGAGCTCCTTCCACTTTCTGATCAGCTCGAACACATCATAGTTACTTCTGTAAAAGGATTCCCAGGTCTCCAGCTCTTCTTCCAGTTGAGGCACATATTCCGTTATTGAGATCCTACCATTGTCCCTGGACAACACCTCATTGTTATCTGTGTCCTTTGTAGTCTCGTATATGAGGTTAGTATTGGAGAGGTGGTCCTTGTTCTCTATGTCACCCAGGATGATGTCGGGCAGGTCGAGGGTATCTGTGGAGCTGGTCCTTAGCTCACTATCTCTGTCGAGGGCTGTGTCTGAGCTGCTGGACACCTTGGGGAGGGGAGTAGTATATATATATACAGTATATCCTATACTACTGAGGGGCGACTACTTTTTCTGTCAATCATATTAATTAGTAGAACATAATAAGCTGGACAGAAACAAATTATATTAAATTATGATTACACATGTACGCCAATATAACACTTACCTCGCATCTGGTCTGAAAGCACAGTTTCTGGAAGTTAACTATCTCTTCCCTGAGACCCCCCACATACGCCTATATAACACTTACCTCGCATCTGGTCTGAAAGCACAGTTTCTGGAAGTTAACTATCTCTTCCCTGAGACCCCCCACATACGCCTATATAACACTTACCTCGCATCTGGTCTGAAAGCACAGTTTCTGGAAGTTAACTATCTCTTCCCTGAGACCCCCCACATACGCCTATATAACACTTACCTCGCATCTGGTCTGAAAGCACAGTTTCTGGAAGTTAACTATCTCTTCCCTGAGACCCCCCACATACGCCTATATAACACTTACCTCGCATCTGGTCTGGAAGCACAGTTTCTGGAAGTTAACTATCTCCTCCCTGAGACCCCCCACGTACGCCTATATAACACTTACCTCGCATCTGGTCTGAAAGCACAGTTTCTGGAAGTTAACTATCTCTTCCCTGAGACCCCCCACGTACGCCTATATAACACTTACCTCGCATCTGGTCCGGAAGCACAGTTTCTGGAAGTTAACTATCTCTTCCCTGAGACCCCCCACTTACGCCTATATAACACTTACCTCGCATCTGGTCTGGAAGCACAGTTTCTGGAAGTTAACTATCTCTTCCCTGAGACCCCCCACGTACGCCTGTATAACACTTACCTCGCATCTGGTCTGGAAGCACAGTTTCTGGAAGTTAACTATCTCTTCCCTGAGACCCCCCACTTACGCCTATATAACACTTACCTCGCATCTGGTCTGGAAGCACAGTTTCTGGAAGTTAACTATCTCTTCCCTGAGACCCCCCACTT
Organism: Bolinopsis microptera; assembly: GCF_026151205.1. Classification (NCBI taxonomy): domain Eukaryota; kingdom Metazoa; phylum Ctenophora; class Tentaculata; order Lobata; family Bolinopsidae; genus Bolinopsis; species Bolinopsis microptera. Next base: position 17,508,325 of record NC_087081.1, on the reverse strand, counting down.
ACGCCTATATAACACTTACCTCGCATCTGGTCTGGAAGCACAGTTTCTGGAAGTTAACTATCTCTTCCCTGAGACCCCCCACGTACGCCTATACAACACTTACCTCGCATCTGGTCTGGAAGCACAGTTTCTGGAAGTTAACTATCTCCTCCCTGAGACCCCCCACATACGCCTATATAACACTTACCTCGCATCTGGTCTGGAAGCACAGTTTCTGGAAGTTAACTATCTCCTCCCTGAGACCCCCCACGTACGCCTATATAACACTTACCTCGCATCTGGTCTGGAAGCACAGTTTCTGGAAGTTAACTATCTCTTCCCTGAGACCCCCCACTTACGCCTATATAACACTTACCTCGCATCTGGTCTGGAAGCACAGTTTCTGGAAGTTAACTATCTCTTCCCTGAGACCCCCCACGTACGCCTATACAACACTTACCTCGCATCTGGTCTGGAAGCACAGTTTCTGGAAGTTAACTATCTCCTCCCTGAGACCCCCCACGTACGCCTATATAACACTTACCTCGCATCTGGTCTGGAAGCACAGTTTCTGGAAGTTAACTATCTCCTCCCTGAGACCCCCCACGTACGCCTATATAACACTTACCTCGCATCTGGTCTGGAAGCACAGTTTCTGGAAGTTAACTATCTCCTCCCTGAGACCCCCCACGTACGCCTATACAACACTTACCTCGCATCTGGTCCGGAAGCACAGTTTCTGGAAGTTAACTATCTCTTCCCTGAGACCCCCCACGTACGCCTATATAACACTTACCTCGCATCTGGTCTGGAAGCACAGTTTCTGGAAGTTAACTATCTCCTCCCTGAGACCCCCCACGTACGCCTATACAACACTTACCTCGCATCTGGTCCGGAAGCACAGTTTCTGGAAGTTAACTATCTCTTCCCTGAGACCCCCCACGTACGCCTATACAACACTTACCTCGCATCTGGTCTGGAAGCACAGTTTCTGGAAGTTAACTATCTCCTCCCTGAGACCCCCCACGTACGCCTATATAACACTTACCTCGCATCTGGTCTGGAAGCACAGTTTCTGGAAGTTAACTATCTCCTCCCTGAGACCCCCCACGTACGCCTATATAACACTTACCTCGCATCTGGTCTGGAAGCACAGTTTCTGGAAGTTAACTATCTCTTCCCTGAGACCCCCCACGTACGCCTATATAACACTTACCTCGCATCTGGTCCGGAAGCACAGTTTCTGGAAGTTAACTATCTCTTCCCTGAGACCCCCCACGTACGCCTATATAACACTTACCTCGCATCTGGTCTGGAAGCACAGTTTCTGGAAGTTAACTATCTCCTCCCTGAGACCCCCCACGTACGCCTATATAGGGGGGGGGGGGGGTGTCACGTCCGTCTATGTCCGCTTGTCTCATAGAATCCAAAAAGGACAGGACATAGGCGGACATAGGCGGACATAGGCGGACATAGGCGGACATAGACGGACATAGACGGACATAGGCGGACATAGACGGACATTAGCGGACATTAATGGACACCTAAATTGCTAAATAAAATGTTCAATTTTTGCTGTTATAGGGGGATCATGTTTTTTGTCCGTTCGGTACCCTATATTTTCAAAACGGACAAAAAATAGAGCGGACAAAAACGGACAAAAATGGACAAAAACGGACAAAAATGGAAATAACATTTAAATGCTTCCTCCTCCTACTCTTCCTCCTCCTCCTCCTGGGTCTTCCTGATCTTCCTCAGTCCTCTTCCTCCTCCCCTCCTCAGTCCTCCTCCTACTCCTCCTCGTCCTCAGTCCTCCTCATCAGTCCTCAACAGTCCTCCTCCTCCCCAGTCCTCCTCCTCCTTCTGAGTCCTCCTCCTGGGTCCTCCTCCTCCTCCTCTTCATCCTCCTCCTCTTCCTCCTCAGTCCTCAGTCCTCCTCAGTCCTCCTCCTCATCCTTCTCCTCAGTCCTCCATCCTTCTCCTCAGTCCTCCCCCAGTCCCCCTCCTCCTCCTCCTATTCAGTCCTCCTCCTCCTCCTCCTCAGTCCTCCTCCTTCTCAGTCCTCCTCAGTCCTCCTCCTCCTCCTCCTGAGTCCTCCTCCTCTTCCTCCTCCTCCTCTTCCCTCTCAGTCATCCTCCTCAGTCCTCCTCCTCAGTCCTCCTCCTCCTGGGTCCTCCTCCTCCTCTTCATCCTCCTCCTCTTCCTCCTCGGTCCTCAGTCCTCCTCATCCTTCTCATCAGTCCTCCGAGTCCTCAGTCCTCTCCGAGTCCCCCTCCTTCTCCTCCTCCTATTCAGTCCTCCTCCTCCTCCTCCTCCTCAGTTCTCCTCAGTCCAGAGTCCTCCTTCTCATTTCTCCTAAGTCCTCCTCCTGAGTCCTCTTCCTCCTGAGTCCTCCTCCTGAGTCCTCCTCCTCCTCCCTCTCAGTCATCCTCCTCAGTCATCCTCCTCAGCCATCCTCCTCAGCCATCCTCCTCAGCCATCCTCCTCAGTACTCCTCAGTCCTCCTCCTTCTCAGTCATCGTCAGTCCTCCTCCTCAGTCCTCCTGAGTCCTCCTCCTCCTGGGTCCTCCTCCTCCTCCTCCTCCTGGGTCCTCCTCGTCCTCAGTTCTCCTCATCAGTCCTCAACAGTCCTCCTCCTCCTGGGTCTTCCTGATCCTCCTCCTCCCTCTCAGTCATCCTCCTCAGTCATCCTCCTCAGTCATCCTCCTCAGCCATCCTCCTCAGCCATCCTCCTCAGCCATCCTCCTCAGCCATCCTCCTCAGTACTCTTCAGTACTCTTCAGTCCTCCTCCTTCTCAGTCCTCCTCAGTCCTCCTCCTGAGTCTTCCTCCTCCTGAGTCATCCTCCTCAGTCCTCCTCCTCCTCCTCATGGGTCCTCCTCCTGGGTCTTCCTGATCCTCCCCAGTTCTCTTCCTCCTCCCCTCCTGAGTCCTCCTCCTCCTCCCTTTCAGTCATCCTCCTCAGTCATCCTCCTCAGCCATCCTCCTCAGCCATCCTCCTCAGCCATCCTCCTCAGTACTCCTCAGTCCTCCTTCTCAGTCATCGTCAGTCCTCCTCCTCAGTCCTCCTGAGTCCTCCTCCTGGGTCCTCCTCCTCCTCCTCCTCCTGGGTCCTCCTCCTACTCCTCCTCGTCCTCAGTTCTCCTCATCAGTCCTCAACAGTCCTCCTCCTCCCCAGTCCTCCTCCTCCTCCTGGGGCCTTTTCCTGGGTCCTCCTCCTGGGTCCTCCTCCTCCTGAGTCCTCCTCCTCCTGGGTCCTCCTTCTCCTCCTCAGTCCTTCTCCTCAGTCCTCTTCCTCCTCTTCCTCCTCCTCCCTCTCAGTCATCCTCCTCAGCCATCCTCCTCAGTCCTCCTCCTTCTCAGTCCTCCTGAGTCCTCCTCCTGAGTCCTCCTCCTCCTGAGTCATCCTCCTCCTGGGTCCTCCTCCTCCTGAGTCCTCCTCCTCCTGGGTCCTCCTTCTCCTCCTCAGTCCTTCTCCTCAGTCCTCTTCCTCCTCTTCCTCCTCCTCCCTCTCAGTCATCCTCCTCAGCCATCCTTCTCAGTCCTCCTCCTTCTCAGTCCTCCTGAGTCCTCCTCCTGAGTCCTCCTCCTCCTGAGTCATCCTCCTCAGTTCTTCTCCTCCTCCTCTTAGGTCCTCCTGGGTCCTCCTCCTCCTCCTCCTCCTGGGTCTTCCTGATCCTCCTCTTCCCTCTCAGTCATCCTCCTCAGTCATCCTCCTCAGCCATCCTCCTCAGCCATCCTCCTCAGCCATCCTCCTCAGCCATCCTCCTCAGTACTCTCCAGTACTCTTCAGTCCTCCTCCTTCTCAGTCCTCCTCAGTCCTCCTCCTGAGTCATCCTCCTGAGTCCTTCTCCTCCTCCTCCTGGGTCCTCCTCCTGGGTCTTCCTGATCCTCCCCAGTTCTCTTCCTCCTCCCCTCCTCAGTCCTCCTCCTACTCCTCCTCCTCGTCCTCAGTCCTCCTCATCAGTCCTCAACAGTCCTCCTCCTCCCCAGTCATCCTCCTCCTCCTCCTCCTGGGGCCTTTTCCTGGGTCCCTATATAATTTGATATAATAAGTTAAAGCTATTAATAGCTTTAGGGTGATTAATAAGTCGTTTGTTTTGTACAAGATTATAATACAAGTTGCGAAAAATTCTCAAAATGTTTGTCCGTTAATGTCCACCAATGTCCGCTAATGTCCACCAATGTCCGTCCGAGTCCGCCTATGTCCGTCCGGGTCCGCCTATGTCCGTCCGAGTCCGCCAATGTCCGTCCGAGTCCGCCAATGTCCGTCCGTGTCCGCCTATGTCCCAAAAAACACGTCCGTTGTCTCATAGAATCCAAAAAGGACAGGACATAGGCGGACATAGACGGACATGACACCCCCCCCTATATAACACTTACCTACCCCCCACGTACGCCTATACAACACTTACCTCGCATCTGGTCTGGAAGCACAGTCTCTGGAAGTTAACTATCTCCTCCCTGAGACCCCCCACGTACGCCTATATAACACTTACCTCGCATCTGGTCTGGAAGCACAGTTTCTGGAAGTTAACTATCTCCTCCCTGAGACCCCCCACGTACGCCTATATAACACTTACCTCGCATCTGGTCTGGAAGCACAGTCTCTGGAAGTTAACTATCTCCTCCCTGAGACCCCCCACGTACGCCTATATAACACTTACCTCGCATCTGGTCTGGAAGCACAGTCTCTGGAAGTTAACTATCTCCTCCCTGAGACCCCCACGTACGCCTATATAACACTTACCTCGCATCTGGTCTGGAAGCACAGTCTCTGGAAGTTAACTATCTCCTCCCTGAGACCCCCCACGTACGCCTATATAACACTTACCTCGCATCTGGTCTGGAAGCACAGTTTCTGGAAGTTAACTATCTCCTCCCTGAGACCCCCCACGTACGCCTCTAGTTTCTCTTGTTTCAGTTGTTCTAGTCGGGACAGCTCTCTCTTCAGGATCTGGGGGACAGGGTGGTAAAAGGACAAGAAGATTACAATTATTATTTTTATTCACTTTGTTTTACATTCATTATGAGTTATAAACCTGTAACTTTACATCCTTCAAACCGATTTAAATTGCAGATAGCCTTGATCACTGTCACATTTCAAAGACACTCATTTGTTGGGCTCTCTTTAGTTGTATTGCCTATGAAGTAAAGTGAAACCTGTAAGGAGGATGGCTTAGGAGAGTCGAAGTGGAGGTATATGGAATCATGTAGTGTCTCCCCTTTCAGCAGCAGTCTGTGAAGCCTTGTGATGTGGTGTTTCAGATCTATAGAAGTGGACATGTTATCGTTCACTTCACTCCTGGGGAGGGTGGAGTTTATACACAGTACACAGTACACAGTACACAGTACACAGTACACAGTACACAGTACACAGTACACAGTACACAGTACACAGTTCACTTCACTCCTGGGGAGGGCGGAGTTTATACACAGTACACAGTACACAGTACACAGTACACAGTACACTTCACTCCTGGGGAGGGCGGAGTTTATACACAGTACACAGTACACAGTACACAGTACACAGTACACAGTACACAGTACACAGTACACAGTACACAGTACACAGTACACCTTACTCCTGGGGAGGGTGGAGTTTATACACAGTACACAGTACACAGTACACAGTACACAGTACACAGTACACAGTACACAGTACACAGTACACAGTACACAGTACACAGTACACAGTACACAGTACACAGTACACAGTACACAGTACACAGTACACAGTACACCTTACTCCTGGGGAGGGTGGAGTTTATACACAGTACACAGTACACAGTACACAGTACACAGTACACAGTACACAGTACACAGTACACAGTACACAGTACACAGTACACAGTACACCTTACTCCTGGGGAGGGTGGAGTTTATACACAGTACACAGTACACAGTACACAGTACACAGTACACAGTACACTTCACTCCTGGGGAGGGCGGAGTTTATACACAGTACACAGTACACAGTACACAGTACACAGTACACAGTACACAGTACACAGTACACAGTACACAGTACACAGTACACAGTACACAGTACACAGTACACAGTACACAGTACACAGTACACAGTACACCTTACTCCTGGGGAGGGTGGAGTTTATACACAGTACACAGTACACAGTACACAGTACACAGTACACAGTACACAGTACACAGTACACAGTACACAGTACACAGTACACAGTACACCTTACTCCTGGGGAGGGTGGAGTTTATACACAGTACACAGTACACAGTACACAGTACACAGTACACAGTACACAGTACACAGTACACAGTACACAGTACACAGTACACAGTACACCTTACTCCTGGGGAGGGTGGAGTTTATACACAGTACACAGTACACAGTACACAGTACACAGTACACAGTACACAGTACACAGTACACAGTACACAGTACACAGTACACAGTACACAGTACACAGTACACAGTACACAGTACACCTTACTCCTGGGGAGGGTGGAGTTTATACACAGTACACAGTACACAGTACACAGTACACAGTACACAGTACACTTCACTCCTGGGGAGGGTGGAGTTTATACTAAGTGTAGCCCAACAGTGCACAGTACACAGTACACAGTGCACAGTACAGTTTATACTAAGCAGGGGTGTAACTAAATCACTGCAAAAAGTCTTTGTTACAATGCTACAATCTTACAAAAGCCAGTACGGCAGTAGTACCAGTATGGAATAGCTATTTGCTTGTAGTACCAGTATGGAATAGCTATTTGCTTGTAGTACTAGTATGGAATAGCTATTTGCTTGTAGTACTAGTATGGAATAGCTATTTGCTTGTAGTACTAGTATGGAATAGCTATTTGCTTGTAGTACTAGTATGGAATAGCTATTTGCTTGTAGTACTAGTATGGAATAGCTATTTGCTTGTAGTACTAGTATGGAATAGCTATTTGCTTGTAGTACTAGTATGGAATAGCTATTTGCTTGTAGTACTAGTATGGAATAGCTATTTGCTTGTAACTATTGGTTACCGGTATTTAGTGATGATATCGTATCTCCGGTGTATCGCCTCGTCAGATAGTATCAGAGTGTCCGGATCCTCTGCTATCAGTCCTTCTCCTATCAGCTCGTGTCTGGGAAGTTGCCAAGATAATTACAGCTCTGCTACACTTGTAACACTATATAATGTGTATACTGTATATGCAACATCACTTCCCTGGAAGCCATTCCACGGTCGATCGTCGGCAAGTGATGTTCCACAAAACTATATATTATATAATATATTATATACAAATATAGCACAGTGCTCAACTAATAGTCTGATCTACACCAGATAACCCCTCGATAATCCCTGTCCCGTGTCAGGGTTCTTCCTTCAGTAACATATACAAGTAGCTTTGTCTTGGTCGGCCTTGCTGTGCTCTACCATGCATAGGTTCCCATAAGACTAAATCACATTGAATAAGTAATAGTATAGAACCTGTCTATCTCGAGCGAGTCCACTAAATCAGTGAGTTCCTCTAATTGAGAGTGGAGACGTTTAGTTCTCTTCTCCATATCATCCTCAAACTCCTTGATCTGAAATGGAGCACTGTATATTCATGTGCATTTCAATGTTTTAATTTTACACTCTGTAAAAAACTGTTCATATTACACTGCATATTGTGTACTGTCAATGTGTATATTGTATATTGTGTACTGCCAATGTGTATATTGTATATTGTGTACTGTCAATGTGTATATTGTGTACTGCCAATGTGTATATTGTATATTGTGTACTGCCAATGTGTATATTGTATAATGTGTATATTGTGTACTGTCAATGTGTATATTGTATATTGTGTACTGTCAATGTGTATATTGTATATTGTGTACTGTCAATGTGTATATTGTATATTGGGTACTGTGTATGTTGTGCACTGTCAATGTGTATATTGTGTACTGTCAATGTGTATATTGTATATTGTGTACTGTGTATATTGTTTATTGTGTACTGTGTATATTGTATATTGTGTACTGTCAATGTGTATATTGTATATGTATAATGTGTATATTGTATATTGTGTACTGTGTATATTGTATATTGTGTACTGTCAATGTGTATATTGTATATTGTGTACTGTCAATGTGTATATTGTATATTGTGTACTGCCAATGTGTATATTGTATATTGTGTACTGCCAATGTGTATATTGTATATTGTGTACTGTCAATGTGTATATTGTATATTGTGTACTGCCAATGTGTATATTGTATATTGTGTACTGCCAATGTGTATATTGTATAATGTGTATATTGTGTACTGTCAATGTGTATATTGTATATTGTGTACTGTCAATGTGTATATTGTATATTGTGTACTGTAAATGTGTATATTGTATATTGGGTACTGTGTATGTTGTGCACTGTCAATGTGTATATTGTGTACTGTCAATGTGTATATTGTATATTGTGTACTGTGTATATTGTTTATTGTGTACTGTGTATATTGTATATTGTGTACTGTCAATGTGTATATTGTATATGTATAATGTGTATATTGTATATTGTGTACTGTGTATATTGTATATTGTGTACTGTCAATGTGTATATTGTATATTGTGTACTGTCAATGTGTATATTGTATATTGTGTACTGTGTATGTTGTGCACTGTCAATGTGTATATTGTGTACTGTCAATGTGTATATTGTGTATTGTGTACTGTGTATATTGTTTATTGTGTACTGTGTATATTGTATATTGTGTACTGTCAATGTGTATATTGTATATTGTGTACTGCCAATGTGTATATTGTATATGTATAATGTGTATATTGTATATTTTGTACATGACTACATCACACTCACACGATTCTCAGTTTTTAATCGATTACAGCATATTATTTAATTGTAAAGGGAGGGCCTGGACTCTGAAATAGCTAAAACAAGGTGAGGGGGGGGGGGGGGGGGGGGGTACACTACAGTGTGACTACGTACCGCATTCAGCTTCTTCCTTCTTCCCCCAGGAGCACTATTTAGACCTCCAAAACACGGTTTCATCTCTCAGTCATACAAATAACAAGCGCCTTTTTCAGCATTAGTAACTAATCTGTGTACTGTCAATGTGTACTATCAGTAACTAATCTGTGTACTGTCAATGTGTACTATCAGTAACTACTCTGTGTACTGTCAATGTGTACTATTAGTAACTAATCTGTGTACTGTCAATGTGTACTATCAGTAACTAATCTGTGTACTGTCAATGTGTACTATCAGTAACTAATCTGTGTACTGTCAATGTGTACTATCAGTAACTAATCTGTGTACTGTCAATGTGTACTATTAGTAACTAATCTGTGTACTGTCAATGTGTACTATCAGTAATTAATCTGTGTACTGTCATTGTGTACTATCAGTAACTAATCTGTGTACTGTCAATGTGTACTATCAGTAACTAATCTGTGTACTGTCAATGTGTACTATCAGTAACTAATCTGTGTACTGTCAATGTGTACTATCAGTAACTAATCTGTGTACTGTCAATGTGTACTATCAGTAACTAATCTGTTTACTGTCAATGTGTACTATCAGTAATTAATCTGTGTACTGTCAATGTATACTATTAGTAACTAATCTGTGTACTGTCAATGTGTATTATCAGTAACTAATCTGTGTACTGTCAATGTGTACTATCAGTAACTAATCTGTGTACTGTCAATGTGTACTATTAGTAACTAATCTGTGTACTGTCAATGTGTACTATTAGTAACTAATCTGTGTACTGTCAATGTGTACTATCAGTAACTAATCTGTGTACTGTCAATGTGTACTATTAGTAACTAATCTGTGTACTGTCAATGTGTACTATCAGTAACTAATCTGTGTACTGTCAATGTGTACTATCAGTAACTAATCTGTGTACTGTCAATGTGTACTATCAGTAACTAATCTGTGTACTGTCAATGTGTACTATCAGTAACTAATCTGTGTACTGTCAATGTGTACTATCAGTAACTAATCTGTGTACTGTCAATGTGTACTATCAGTAACTAATCTGTGTACTGTCAATGTGTACTATCAGTAACTAATCTGTGTACTGTCAATGTGTACTATCAGTAGCTAATCTGTGTACTGTCAATGTGTACTATTAGTAACTAATCTGTGTACTGTCAATGTGTACTATCAGAAATTAATCTGTGTACTGTCAATGTGTACTATCAGTAACTAATCTGTGTACTGTCAATGTGTACTATCAGTAACTAATCTGTGTACTGTCAATGTATACTATTAGTAACTAATCTGTGTACTGTCAATGTGTATTATCAGTAACTAATCTGTGTACTGTCAATGTGTACTATCAGTAACTAATCTGTGTACTGTCAATGTGTACTATTAGTAACTAATCTGTGTACTGTCAATGTGTACTATTAGTAACTAATCTGTGTACTGTCAATGTGTACTATCAGTAACTAATCTGTGTACTGTCAATGTGTACTATTAGTAACTATTCTGTGTACTGTCAATGTGTACTATCAGTAACTAATCTGTGTACTGTCAATGTGTACTATCAGTAACTAATCTGTGTACTGTCAATGTGTACTATCAGTAACTAATCTGTGTACTGTCAATGTGTACTATCAGTAACTAATCTGTGTACTGTCAATGTGTACTATCAGTAACTAATCTGTGTACTGTCAATGTGTACTATCAGTAACTACTCTGTGTACTGTCAATGTGTACTATCAGTAACTAATCTGTGTACTGTCAATGTGTACTATTAGTAACTAATCTGTGTACTGTCAATGTGTACTATCAGTAACTAATCTGTGTACTGTCAATGTGTACTATCAGTAACTAATCTGTGTACTGTCAATGTGTACTATCAGTAACTAATCTGTGTACTGTCAATGTGTACTATCAGTAATTAATCTGTGTACTGTCAATGTATACTATTAGTAACTAATCTGTGTACTGTCAATGTGTATTATCAGTAACTAATCTGTGTACTGTCAATGTGTACTATCAGTAACTAATCTGTGTACTGTCAATGTATACATTATACACTATGTATAATGTATAATTTATAGTGTACTGTCAATGTGCAGTTACTATGGTAACTACTACACTGCAAGTGTCAAGACAGTTTTACTATATTCGGTGTGCTAAACTGGGAAGGCGATATCTGTGTAGCTATACAAACGAACTAAATGTACAGCAGTGTACAGCACAGCAACAACGCGGAGATGAGTTATACTTGGAGTGATGAGCGAGGTAGCTTGGTTATGTAGTGACATATGGGGGGGGGGGGAGGTAGCTTGGTTATGTAGTGACATATGGGGGGGGGGGGGGGGGGGGTAGCTTGGTTATGAAGTGACATATGGGGGGGGGGGGGGGGGGGGGGGGTAGCTTGGTTATGTAGTGACATATGGGGGGGGGGGGGGGGGTAGCTTGGTTATGTAGTGACATATGGGGGGGGGGGGTTGCTTGGTTATGTAGTGACATATGGGGGGGGGGGGGGGTAGCTTGGTTATGTAGTGACATATGGGGGGGGGGGGGGGGGGGTAGCTTGGTTATGTAGTGACATATGGGGGGGGGGGTAGCTTGGTTATGTAGTGACATATGGGGGGGGGGGGGGTTGCTTGGTTATGTAGTGACATATGGGAGGGGGGGGGATAGCTTGGTTATGTAGTGACATATGGGGGGGGGGGGTAGCTTGGTTATGTAGTGACATATGGGGGGGGGGGGGGTAGCTTGGTTATGTAGTGACATATGGGGGGGGGGGAGGGTAGCTTGGTTATGTAGTGACATATGGGGGGGGGGGGGTAGCTTGGTTATGTAGTGACATAGGGGGGGGGTATGCTTGGTTATGAAGTGACATATGGGGGGGGGGTAGCTTGGTTATGTAGTGACATATGGGGGGGGGGAGGGTAGCTTGGTTATGTAGTGACATATGGGGGGGGGGGTAGCTTGGTTATGTAGTGACATATGGGGGGGTGGGGGTAGCTTGGTTATGAAGTGACATATGGGGGGGGGGGTAGCTTGGTTATGTAGTGACATATGGGGGGGGGAGGGTAGCTTGGTTATGTAGTGACATATGGGGGGGGGTAGCTTGGTTATGTAGTGACATATGGGGGGGTGGGGGTTGCTTGGTTATGTAGTGACATATGGGAGGGGGGGGGGGGATAGCTTGGTTATGTAGTGACATATGGGGGGGGAGGGTAGCTTGGTTATGTAGTGACATATGGGGGGGGGGGGGGGGTAGCTTGGTTATGTAGTGACATAGGGGGGGGGGGGTATGCTTGGTTATGAAGTGACATATGGGGGGGGGTAGCTTGGTTATGTAGTGACATATGGGGGGGGGGAGGGTAGCTTGGTTATGTAGTGACATATGGGGGGGGGGGTAGCTTGGTTATGTAGTGACATATGGGGGGGTGGGGGTAGCTTGGTTATGAAGTGACATATGGGGGGGGGGTAGCTTGGTTATGTAGTGACATATGGGGGGGGGGAGGGTAGCTTGGTTATGAAGTGACATATGGGGGGGGGGGTAGCTTGGTTATGTAGTGACATATGGGGGGGGGGGGGGTAGCTTGGTTATATAGTGACATATGGGGGGGGGGGGGGGGGTGGGGGTAGCTTGGTTATGTAGTGACTTATGGGGGGAGGTAGCTTGGTTATGTAGTGACATATGGGGGGGGGGGGGGGTAGCTTGATTATGTAGTGACATATGGGGGGGGGGGGGGGTAGCTTAGTTATGTAGTGACACATGGGGGGGGGTAGCTTGGTTATGTAGTGACATATGGGGGGGGGGGTAGCTTGGTTATGTAGTGACATATGGGGGGGGGGGGTAGATTGGTTATGTAGTGACACATGGGGGGGGGGGTAGCTTGGTTATGTAGTGACATATGGGGGGGGTAGCTTGGTTATGTAGTGACATATGGGGGGGGGGGGTAGCTTGGCTATGTAGTGACATATGGGGGGGGAGGTAGATTGGTTATGTAGTGACATATGGGGGGGGGGGGTAGCTTGGTTATGTAGTGACATATGGGGGGGGGGGAGGTAGATTGGTTATGTAGTGACATATCGGGGGAGGGGGGGGGGACGGGGGTAGATTGGGAAAATTGTGGGCCAAGTGCCTCATCTCATTTGAAAGAATCGTGTCAAAATTCCGAAAACTGTAGCAACTTTGGCAGCCCCTGCAACCTTCCTAATCACTTATATACAATTTGAGAAGTTTATGAATATGACCATACAAAATGACAGAAGAATTAGAAAACACGTGGGTAACACGAAACCTACTCCACACCAATAATACACTAGTAATACACCAGAACACACAAATAATACACAAGTAATACTAGTGCTGGTTTATCAGGACGGGAATTGTTGATTACACTGCGTAGTAGTATTTAATATAGTATTATATATAGTATATATAGTATATATATAGTATATATAGTATATAGTATGTAGTAGTATATACAGTGGTAGTGTAGCTGTCATGATAACGTAAAGAGTAAGATAAGATAATGAGCTGTTAGTTAGGTGTACTCAGTACACTGTACTGGTATTGTAGTTGCTATGACGAGTGTAAGTATGGGTTGAGCTGTTAGGTGATCTTACAGGAACAAATCTGATAGTTCTACTAATACTCTATACATTATACATTTCACAATATATATAGTATTAGTGGAACATTATAGTATATATATATATATATATATATACTTGTAGTTCTACTATATATAGGCTATAGCAGAACTACTAGTGTACAATAGTTCGACACACTTTGTAGCCGCCCATTTAGTGGGTTTTAGTCATCATTCCTTTAACTTTGCCAAGAATTGTGAAACTAATGAGCAATGACGGTAAGAATGATGTGGTTACTATGGTTAGTTACTATGGGGTTACTATGGTTACTATGGTTAGTTACTATGGGGTTACTATGGTTACTATGGTTACTATGGTCAGTTACTATATGTGGTTACTTATATGGTAACCAATGAACAGGCTGTTAGGTGCTCGCATTGTTGATTGTATTGTTGTACAGTTTGCTATTGTGATAACGTAGCAGTAAGATAAGAGTAATCTATGATTATCCTTCGTATGGTCACAAGAATAGTTGCAACAGGCTGTCTGAAAATAATAGCCGGGGGTGCCCTCTTCCTACACCCCTTAATAATAGCCGGGGTGACCTCTTCCTACACCCCTTAATAATAGCCGGGGTGCCCTCTTCCTACACCCCTTAATAATAACGGGGTGCCCTCTTCCTACTCCCCTTAATAATAACGGGGTGCCCTCTTCCTACTCCCCTTAATAATAACATGGGGGCCCTCTTCCTACACCCCTTAATAATAGCCGGGGTGCCCTCTTCCTACACCCCTTTATAATAGCCGGGATGCCCTCTTCCTACACCCCTTAATAATAACATGGGGGCCCTCTTCCTACACTCCTTAATAATAGCCGGGGTGCCCTCTTCCTACACCCCTTAATAATAGCCGGGGTGCCCTCTTCCTACACCCTTTAATAATAGCCGGGGTGCCCTCTTCCTACACCCCTTAATAATAGCCGGGGGGCCCTCTTCCTACACCCCTTAATAATAGCCGGGGTGCCCTCTTCCTACACCCCTTAATAATATCCGGGATGCCCTCTTCCTACACCCCTTAATAATAACATGGGGGCCTTCTTCCTACACCCCTTAATAATAACATGGGGACCCTCTTCCTACACCCCTTAATAATAGCCGGGGTGCCCTCTTCCTACATCCCTTAATAATAACATGGGGGCCCTCTTCCTACACCCCTTAATAATAGCCGGGGTGCCCTCTTCCTACACCCCTTAATAATAACATGGGTGCCCTCTTCCTACACCCCTTAATAATAACATGGGGGCCCTCTTCCTACACCCCTTAATAATAGCCGGGGTGCCCTCTTCCTACATTCCTTAATAATAGCCGGGGTGCCCTCTTCCTACACCCCTTAATAATAAGATGGGGGCCCTCTTCCTACACCCCTTAATAATAGCCGGGGTGCCCTCTTCCTACACCCCTTAATAATAGCCGGGGTGCCCTCTTCCTACACCCCTTAATAATAACATGGGGCCCTCTTCCTACACCCCTTAATAATAACATGGGGGCCCTCTTCCTACACCCCTTAATAATAGCCGGGGTGCCCTCTTCCTACACCCCTTAATAATAACATGGGTGCCCTCTTCCTACACCCCTTAATAATAACATGGGGGCCCTCTTCCTACATCCCTTAATAATAGCCGGGGTGCCCTCTTCCTACACCCCTTAATAATAACATGGGGGCCCTCTTCCTACATTCCTTAATAATAGCCGGGGTGCCCTCTTCCTACACCCCTTAATAATAACATGGGGGCCCTCTTCCTACACCCCTTAATAATAGCCGGGGTGCCCTCTTCCTACACCCCTTAATAATATCCGGGATGCCCTCTTCCTACACCCCTTAATAATAACATGGGGGCCTTCTTCCTACACCCCTTAATAATAACATGGGGACCCTCTTCCTACACCCCTTAATAATAGCCGGGGTGCCCTCTTCCTACATCCCTTAATAATAACATGGGGGCCCTCTTCCTACACCCCTTAATAATAGCCGGGGTGCCCTCTTCCTACACCCCTTAATAATAACATGGGTGCCCTCTTCCTACACCCCTTAATAATAACATGGGGGCCCTCTTCCTACACCCCTTAATAATAGCCGGGGTGCCCTCTTCCTACATTCCTTAATAATAGCCGGGGTGCCCTCTTCCTACACCCCTTAATAATAAGATGGGGGCCCTCTTCCTACACCCCTTAATAATAGCCGGGGTGCCCTCTTCCTACACCCCTTAATAATAGCCGGGGGGCCTCTTCCTACACCCCTTAATAATAGCCGGGGTGCCCCCTTCCTACACCCCTTAATAATAGCCGGGGGGCCCTCTTCCTACACCCCTTAATAATAAGATGGGGGCCCTCTTCCTACACCCCTTAATAATAGCCGGGGTGCCCTCTTCCTACACCCCTTAATAATAGCCGGGGGGCCCTCTTCCTACACCCCTTAATAATAAGATGGGGGCCCTCTTCCTAAACTCCTTAATAATAGCCGGGGTGCCCTCTTCCTACACCCCTTAATAATAGCCGGGGTGCCCTCTTCCTACACCCCTTAATAATAGCCGGGGTGCCCTCTTCCTACACCCCTTAATAATAACATGGGGGCCCTCTTCCTACACCCCTTAATAATAGCCGGGGTGCCCTCTTCCTACACCCCTTAATAATAACATGGGTGCCCTCTTCCAACACCCCTTAATAATAAGATGGGGGCCCTCTTCCTACACCCCTTAATAATAGCCGGGGTGCCCTCTTCCTACACCCCTTAATAATAGCCGGGGGCCCTCTTCCTACACCCCTTAATAATAAGATGGGGGCCCTCTTCCTACACCCCTTAATAATAGCCGGGGTGCCCTCTTCCTACACCCCTTAATAATAGCCGGGGGGCCTCTTCCTACACCCCTTAATAATAGCCGGGGTGCCCCCTTCCTACACCCCTTAATAATAGCCGGGGGGCCCTCTTCCTACACCCCTTAATAATAAGATGGGGGCCCTCTTCCTACACCCCTTAATAATAGCCGGGGTGCCCTCTTCCTACACCCCTTAATAATAGCCGGGGGGCCCTCTTCCTACACCCCTTAATAATAAGATGGGGGCCCTCTTCCTAAACTCCTTAATAATAGCCGGGGTGCCCTCTTCCTACACCCCTTAATAATAGCCGGGGTGCCCTCTTCCTACACCCCTTAATAATAGCCGGGGGGCCCTCTTCCTACACCCCTTAATAATAGCCGGGGTGCCCTCTTCCTACACCCCTTAATAATAGCCGGGGTGCCCTCTTCCTACACCCCTTAATAATAGCCGGGGTGCCCTCTTCCTACACCCCTTAATAATAGCCGGGGTGCCCTCTTCCTACACCCCTTAATAATAAGATGAGGGGGGGGGGGGGGGGGTATGGCTACAAAATAAAAAATAAAAAATACAGGAATAAAATATGCGAATGTGAATTTAACTTGACGGCTGCAATTTGTATAGAAATTACAACAAATGTCGCGATAAGAAGTTACTAGTGTACATAGTTCTACTATATATAGTAGATAAGAAGTTGAGATATAATTGCGACTCTTTTACCGAGATCACAAGATATACATTTTACCGGCACGAATGGCGCCCTGATGCCCATATAAGGAGGGTAAACTACACGCCACTGCTTGGAATGACACGATGCAAATGGAAAAGCACTAATAGCCAATTACAAGGTTCAATCAATGAAATACTTAAAACTGTTAAAAGCAGAACTTATTGATGATAATTTCTCTAAACTTTTCTATATCTAAATACCTATACTACCTAAATAACCTTCTATCTTCAATTTTATATACCTTTCTGTTTCTCTTTAGTGATATCTTCCTCTCAAAGTCCGGGACACTAGAAGAGAAAGTGAGCTGCTCTACAGCCTCAGGAGAGCTGACAGGGTCCTCCACTGAGACACGTTTCTTCTTAAACCGGGGACAACAACCACATTTTAAAGCCATCTTACTTTCGTGTTTCATTTTCACTTTCGTTTTGGTGTAAAGTTAATCAATATCCAACTGAAATTTACTTTTTCCTCATTATGCGTAACCAGTAAGCCATTAAAGTACATACTTTAGTACAAATAGTACTGTAGCTGTTGTGGCTATAAGTACATACTTTAGTGCAGGTAGTACTGCAGCTGTTGTGGCTATAAGTACATACTTTAGTACAAATAGTACTGTAGCTGTTGTGGCTATAAGTACATACTTTAGTGCAGGTAGTACTGCAGCTGTTGTGGCTATAAGTATCGGGCTGGACAGACTTCTTGGCCGGCCAAATATTTGACCAAGTCTTTTTCTTGATTATTGCAAATGCGTAAAAATGTTACATTTTTCTGACCGAAAATATAAGCTGATCAATCCCAAGGAACGATTTTCCCGAAAATCCAGTTTGTCGCCAAACTTAGGGCTGGACAAACTTGTTGGTTGGCCGAACCTTTGTTTTAACATTTTATAAGTTGAATAGTGTTTGTTGTTCAGTTTGTTATGATTTTCGTGTTATTTTTAGTTAAATATTTCATTTTAGGGCGTAGTTTATTGTATGTTCCGTTTGCTGTTAAAGTTTACATTGCTTATCAGTTATTTATATATTGGTGAGTTTATTATATTCGAAAGGTTTTGATATGACTAGTATTTAGGGGTCGTTCACATATTATTACGTAATCAATATTTTAGCAATTTTTACCTCCCAAAATTTTTTCCTCAAAAAAAAATATTAACAAATTGTTCCCCAAAACGCAAAGTCTTTCCCAAAGGTTTTGGGAAACCCCCCCCAAAAACCCCAAAAAACAGTCCAAACCTAAAAAAAAAAAAAAATAACATTTGTATAAAAAATTAAATCCCAAAATTGCAAAAATTTTTGCCACCAAAAGCCCCGATCCAAATAAAACCAACCCTTTAGGTAGTTTACTTACCACAAAGCTCCGGCAAATTTTTTTAAAAAGCCCCAACCTTCAGGGAGTTTAAATTATCACAAAGCCCGGTAATTTCAAAAAAACAAACCTTTTAGGGAGTTTTCTTATCACAAACCCCTCGGGGTATTTAATAAGAAAAAAACCATTCAGGAATTTACTTTCTCCCCCCAAAACCCGGGGTTTTTCTAATAAGACAACCCAGGAAAATTTAAATTCCCCACCCAAAGCCCCCGGCTAATTTCTAATAAAGGCCCCCCTTCAGGGGGGTTTTTTTCTTAAACCCCCCCCCAAAGCCCGGCAAATTTCAATAAGCCAACCCCCAGGGAGTTTTTCTTAAAACCCCCAAAAGCCCCGGCTAATTTCTCATCCAACCCAGGTAGTTTACTTTCCCCCCCAAACTCCCCCCGGGTAAAGCAAAAAAGACAACCTTACAGGGAGTTTACTTACCTTTACAAAGCCCGGGAAAAGCTTTAAAAACCAAAAAATTTAGGTAGTATACTTTCCTCAAAAAATCCCCGGCTATTTTCCCAAAGAAAAACAACCTTTTTGGGTTTAACCCTTTCCCAAAACTCCCCCTCTATTGTTAAAAAAGACAACCTTCAGGGTTTGTTTTCTTACTCCCCAAAGCTCCGGCTTCAAAAAAGCCAACCTTCAGGTAGGGTTAACCCCTTTCTCACAAAAAACCCCTTATTTCTAAAAAGAAACCCCTTTGGTGTTTTCCCTTTCCCACAAACTCCCCGGGTATTTTCTAATAGACAACCCCTTTTAGGAAAAATTAAAATTTCTCACCCCAAAACACCCCCCCCCCATTGGGAAAAAAACAACCCCAAAAGCCCCTCACAAAGGGTCCCGGGTATTGGCCCAATTAAAAAACCAACCTTTAGGGAGTTTCCTTACTCCAAAAAAAAAACCCGGCTAAACTAATAGACAACCTTCAGGTAGTTTTTTCTTAAATCACAAAGCCGGGCCCAATTTCAAAAAAGGCCCAAACCCTTTAGGTTTGTTTTCCTTTCTCCCAAAGGGCAAATTTCTAATAAGCCCCAAACCCCTTTGGTAAAATTTAAACCCCACAAAAACCCCGGCTAAAATTTCTTTAAAAAAACAACCTTCAGGAGTTTAAAAATTTCTCACAAAACTCCGGCTAATTTTCAATAACCCCCCTTCAGGAAGTTTAAAATTACACCCAAAAACCCCCCTCAAAAGCAAATAAGACAACCTTTAGGGAGTTTACCCTTTCTCACAAAGCCCGGCTAAATTTTAAAAAGCCCCCTTCAGGTAGTTTACTTAAATCACAAAGTTTTGGGAATTTGGGTAATTAAACCAACCCTTTAGGGAGTTTTTCCACCACAAAACTCCCGAATTTCAAAAAAGACCCTTCAGGTAGGGTTTTTTTAACCCCCAAAGCTCCCGGTATTTAAAAGAGAAAACCTTCAAAATAGTTTTTCTTCCCCCACCCAAGCTCCCCTTCTACTAATGAGGAAAAACCTTTAGGTAGTTTTTCTTACTACAAAGCTCCGGCTATTGGGTAATAAACAACCCCTTTAGGTAGTTTACTTACTCACAAAGCCCCCCGGGTAAATTTCTAAAAAGACAACCCCAAAAGGAAATTTACTTTTCTCCCAAAATCCCCCCTAAATTTCTAATAAGACCAAACCCCAGTAGTTTACTTAACCCCAAAACTCCCCCCGGGTATTGTTAAAAAAACAACCTTCGGTAATTTTCTTCCTCCAAGCTCCGGGGTATTGCTAAAAGCCAACCTTTTAGGGATTTACTTACCCCCCAAAAAAACCCCCCCCGGGCTAATTTTAAAAAGGGCCCAAACCTTTAGGTTTGTTTTTCTTAAATCACAAAAACCCCCGCTTTTTGCTAAAAAAGACAACCTTAGGTGTTTACTTAAATCACAAAGGGGGGGGGTCCGGCTAATTTTAATTAAAGCCAACCCTTTAGGTAAATTTACTTAAAAATCCCCAAAGCCCCCCGGCTATTGCAATAAGACAAACCTTTAGGTAAATTTTTCTTTCTCACAAAGCCCCGGCTTTGCTAAAAAGCCAACCCCTTGGGAGTTTACTTACTTTTACCCCAAAATCCCGGGTAAAAATAAAAAGCCAAACCTTCAGGGATTTACTTTTTACAAAAACCCCTAAAAAAAAAAGGGCAACCTTCAGGAATTTTCTTACTCACAAAAACCCCCCCCGGCAAATTGCTAAAAAAACCAAAACCCTTTAGGTTTTTTTACTTTTCCCCAAAACTCCCCGGGTAAATTTCTAATAACCAACCTTCAGGGAGTTTAATTCCCCACAAAGCCCCCGGCCCAAATTTCTAATAAAAAAACAACCTTCAAAGGGGTTTACTTTACTCAAAGCTTTCCCCTATTCTAATAAGCCCAAACCCTTTAGGTAATTTAAAATTTCTACAAAAAAACTCCCCGGTTTTGCTAATAAAAAACAACCCCCAGGGAGGTTTTTTTAAACCCCCAAAACTCCGGCTTTAAAAGCTAAAAGGGGCAACCCTTTAGGTAGTTTTTATTACTCACAAAGCTCCGGCTATTCAAAAAAAAACCCAAACCCCCTTAGGGTTTCCCTTCCTCCCCAAAGCTCCGGCTATAGCTAATAAGACAACATTCCCCGGAGTTTTTTAAATCACAAAGCTCCCCCCCGGGTAATTTCTAAAAAGACAACCTTCAGGTTGTTTTTTCTTTCCCCACAAAATTTTGGCTATTTCTAATAAGACAACCTTCCCGGTGTTTACTCCCCACCCAAAACTCCCCGGTATTGAAAAACCCAACCTTTTGGGGTTTTATTACCCCCACCAAAAACCCCGGGAAATTTCAAAAAAACCAACCTTCCCGGAAATTTACCCTTAAATCACAAAGCTCCCCCCCTATTGCTAAAAAACCAACCTTTAGGGTTTCCCCCTTTAAATTACTCACAAGCTCCCCCGGGTTTTTGCTAAAAGCCAACCTTTAGGTAATTTTCTTACTCACAAAAAAACCCCCGGCTATTGCAAAAAGCCAAACCCTTTGGAGTTTAAATTACTCACAAAGCCCCCCCCGGGTATTTCTAAAAGAAAAAACCTTTAGGAATTTTTTCTTACCACAAAGCTCCCCCGGGGGAAAGGTAAAAAAAAAACCCTTTGGTAGTTTTTCTTCCTCCAAAGCCCGGCTATTGCTAATAAGACAACCTTCATTTTGTTTTCTTACTCACAAAGCCCCCGGCAAAGCAAAAAACCCAACCCTTCCCTTTTTTTACCCTTTCCACAAACCCCGCTCCCCGGGTATTTAATAAGGGGGGGGCCAAACCTTTAGGTGTTTAAAATTTCTCACAAAGCCCGGTATTCTAATAAAAAACCAACCTTCAGGTAGTTTAACCTTTAATTTCCCCAAAACTCCCGGGAAATTTCTAATTTAAACCCAACCCTTTGGCGTTTCTTTCCCCACAAATCCCTATTTGCAAAAAGAAACCTTCAGGTTTTTTTACTTTACTCACAAAGCTCCCCGGTTTGCTAAAAACCAACCCTTTAAAGGAAAAAACTTACTCCCCCAAAGCTCCCCGGCCCAATTTCTAAAAATCAACCCTTTAGGTAGTTTTTAAAATTTCTCACAAAGCTCCGGCTAAATTTCTAAAAAGCAAACCTTCAGGGATTTTTCTTTTTCACAAAAACCCCCCCCGGTATTTAAAAAAAAGCCAACCTTTAGGTGTTTACTTCCCCAAAAAGCTCCGGCTATTTTCAAAAAAAACAAACCCTTCCGGAAATTTACTTTAAAAACCCCAAACTCCGGGGGATTGCTAATAAACCCAAACCTTTAGGTATTTACTTACTCCAAACCCCCCCAAAACCCGGCAAAAGCTAATATTACAAACCCCCCCGGGAGTTAAATTTTCACAAAAGCTCCGGGGATTTCTAATAAAAACCAACCCCTTTAGGTAGTTTACTTACCCCCAAAAATCCGGCTATTGTAATAAACCAACCTTTAGGAAAATTTTCTTACCAAAAGCTCCCCCGGGAAAAGCAAAAAAGACAAACCCACAGGGATTTTACTTCTCCAAAGCCCCCGGGTAAATTTCTTTTTAAGACAACCCTTAGGTAGTTTTTACTTTCCAAAAAGCCCGGCTATTTTTAAAAAAACAAAACCCTTTAGGTGTTTACCCTTCTCACAAACGGGTCCCGGGTTTTCTTTAATTTAAAACAAAAATTCAGGTAGTTTACTTACTTTACAAAAACTCCGGGCTAAATTTCTAAAAGACAACCTTCAGGTTTTAACTTACTCCAAATCCCCCCTTCTGCCCAAAAGACAAACCCTTTTGGTTGTTTAAAAATTACTCACAAAAACCGGGGTAAAAGCTAATAAGACAACCCCTTTAGGAAATTTACTTTCTCCCCAAAAAAAACCCGGGTATTGCTAAAAACCAACCTTCAGGGAGTTTTCTTACTTTCCCCCCGCTCCGGGTTTGCTAATAAACCAACCTTCAGGTAGTTTACTTACCCCCACAAAGCCGGCTATTGCAAAAAAAGACCAAACCCTTTGGTAGAATTTTCTCCCAAAGCTCCCGGGAAAGCTAATAAGAAAAAACCTTTTTGGGAGTTTTACCTTTTTTCCCCCCAAAGCCAGAGGGGTATTGCTAATTTAAACCAACCTTTGGTAGTTTACCCTTTCCACAAACTCCGGGGTAATTTCTAATCCGACAACCCTTTAGGGGTTTTACTTATCAAAAAAGCTCCCGGGTATTGCAAAAAAGACCCAAACCCCAGGTAGTTTACTTAAAATCACAAAAGCCCCGGCTATTCTAAAAAGCCAAAACCCTTTAGGGGTTTACTTACACAAAAGCTCCGGCCTTTTTAAAAAGCCCAAACCCTTTAGTAGTTTACTTTCCACAAAGCCCGCTATTGCAAAAGACAACCTTTTTAAAGGGGGAGGGGTTTCTTCTCCACAAAATCCGGGGAAAATTTCTAAAAAGACCCAACCTTTGGTATTTACCCCTTTCTCACCCAAAACTTTCCCCTTTTGCTAAAACCCAAAACCCCGGTAGTTTAAATTCACCCAAAATCCGGCTATTGCCAAAAAAACAACCTTTTGGTAGTTTAAAAATTTTCTCCCCAAAGCTCCGGCAATTTTAAAAACCCCCTTCAGGTATTTTAAATTACTCCCCCAAAGCTCCCGGTAATTTGGGAAAAAATCCCTTTGGTTTTCCCCTTTCTCCCAAAAATCCGGCCATTGCTAAAAAAACCGATCAACTCAATTTGTTACAACCTTAAATTTTTAAACAAAAAATATCCTTTTTAACAATTTCCCCCTAAAAAGGGGGCCCTGTTTTAAAAAAAAAAAACCCAAAAGAGACTAATTTAACCCCTTTTCCCCCTAAACCCCAATAAAAGTTTTTCCCAGTCCAAAACCCCCAAAAAAAAGCCAAAAACCCAAAAAAACCCCCATTATCCCAACCTTCGCCAAAGGGGCGCCCTTTTTGTAAAAATCCATCCAAAAACCCCTGCTAAAATTTCCCAACCAACCCAAAACACAAGAAAAAAAAGAAATCTAATTTAAAAAAGCGGCCCAAACCCAAAACGAAGTGTTTTAATTAAAAATTTACAAAAAAGTCCGTGGTCACAGGGAGGGGGGTCAAAAAATTTTTTTTGGGATCCCGTTTTTAAAACGCATCAAAAAAAAAAAACCATCACAACCAAAAAATACCGGGCCGATTAAAAAGACCGCACTGAACACAAAGAATTAAACCCCAAAACCCACAAAAAAGGGGCCCCTTGCAAAAAAAATTTCCTTGGGACTTTCGGGTTTTTTTTTAACACTTTACCCTTGGTTAAATGCCCAACCCCTTTCCCCTTTTTTTTCAATTTGCCCGGGGGGTTTTTTTCCTACATTCTACCTTCTACTAAACTTTAAATTTTTTTGAATTAAAATATTGATGGGTACTCTAAATTCAAATTTTGTGCCTACGGCCCGGGGACATCCGGGGGAAATTGAAATGCAAGTAAAAACCCCCTATGCCCTATTAAAATTTCGAAAAAAAACCCTGATAATTTTCGTATGGAAGTATAACTCTCTCTTAATTCCAAAAAAAACCCGGGAAAGAGTGGCCCCCCCCCCCCCCCAAAAGCTTATAGTAAGACAAAGACAGGAAATCTTCGGCGGTGAAATTTGGGAAAATTTTTAGTGAAAGTTCAAACACAAGCTCAGCCCGAAAATTAAAAAGGGAAAATGCTTGTTTTTAAATTTTCGGACTTATTGAGGGGTAGGACAGGTGGTACCTATCCTTTTTCCCGCCTAAAACCTTCCTCCCCCCCCTCCACTTTTCATTTCAAATAAATGTAAACCCTTTGGTAAAACCCTTAATAAATCCTATATAAATATATAATAAAATTTTAAAAAAATATTAAATAAAAAGCTAAAAATTTAAGGAAAATCCCCCCCTTTCCCCCCGTGCTCCTGTTTGTATCCAGAATCCCCCTGAAAAAGTATTAAAATAACCCCCCCTTTTTTTCTTCACAAAGTCCCCGAAGTTCATTTACCCCCCCCTGCCCAACCCCCCCCCTTTTTCCCCTGCTAGCAATTTTCCATCACCCCCCCTCACTACTCCTCCCCGTTTTTGAAAAAGGCCCCCCGTAAACCGGGTGTGCTCAATTTCAAAACCCCTCTGCTAGTTGAAAAAATTTCCTCCTTTCCCACACTCCCTCCATGCTCGCTCCCCTTTTAAATGAAAAACATGTTTACTCCCCTCCTCCCAAACCCAAAAAAAAAACATGGCCCACACCTTTCTCCCCTGCCAAAAAAGGAAAAATATTTTTACCCTTTCCCCCTGGCCCCAAAAGGGAAAAAAAAAAAAACAAAAAAAACCCCCCTTTTTCCCCCGGAACCCCAAAATGGGCCCCATTCCCCTTGCCCCCTGACCCAAAATTAAAAAAAATTTCACACCCTTTCCCCCTGGGAAAAAGTAAAATAAGTCCCACAACCCTTGGGTCCCCCCGACCAAAAGTAAAAAATATCCAAAAACCTTGCCCCCCCCCGGGCCAAATGTAAAACATGTCCCAAAAACCTTGCTCCCCTTTAACCAAAAAAAAAAACCAAACAAAACCCCTTTCCCCCCCTGATCAAATATAAAACATGGTCCCCACACCCTTTCTCCCCCCCCGAAACCCAAAAGTTAAAAAAAAATTTTCACACCTTTTCTCCCCTGACCCCAAAAGTAAAACATGTCACAAACCCTTTCCCCCTGACCAAATGTAAAAAATGCCCCCACCTTCTCCCCCGGCCAAATGTAAAAAAAAGCCAACCCTTTCCCCCTGCCCCAAAAGTAAAACATGGGACACCTTTCTCCCCTGGCCAAAAAGTAAAAAATTTTTACCCCCCGTCCCCCCGGCCAAATGTAAAAAATTCACCCCCTTGCTCCCCTGCCCCAAAAAAAAAAACAAAGCACAAACCCCGCTCCCCTTGGGCCAAATTTTAAAAAAAATGACACACCCTTTCTCCCCTTTCCAAAAAAAAAATATGTCCCCCCCTTGGCCCCCCGAAACCAAAATTTAAAACAAGTCAACCTTGGGTCCCCTACCAAAAGTAAAAAAATGTCACATCCCTTTCCCCCCCCCTGACCAAATTAAAAAAAACCTGTCACCCTTGCTCCCCCGATAAATTTTTAAAACATGTCCCCTTGCCCCCCTGACCAAAAAAAAACATGTCAAAACCTTCTCCCCCGACCAAATTTAAAAACATGCACCCCTTGCTCCCCCACCAAAAATTTTTAAAAAAGTAAAACCTTTCTCTCCCGACCAAAAGTAAAAAAATTTTTCAAAAAAACCTTGCCCCCCCTGACCAAAAGTAAAAAATGTCCCCCACCTTGCCCCCCTGACCCAAAAGAAAAACATGTCCCCCACCTTTTCTCCCCGACCAAATGTTTAAAAAATGTCCCCCCACCTTGTCCCCCGACCAAATGTAAAACATGTCCCCCCCCCTTGGCCCCCCCGACCCAAAAGTAAAAAAAAATTTTTCAAAACCTTGCTCCCCCTGACCCCCAAAAAAAAAACAAGGGCAAACCTTTGGGTCCCCGAAAAAAAGGGAAAAAAAAGCCACCCTTGTCCCCTGACCAAATGGGGGGAAAAAACATGTCACAAACCTTTGCCCCCCCCCCTGACCCCAAAAGTAAACAAGTCCAAAACCTTGCTCCCACTGACCAAAAGAAACCTGTCAAAAACCCTTTTCCCCTGCCCAAATGTAAAACATGCAAAAACCCTTTTCCCCCCCCGACCAAATTAAAACATGTCACACCTTTTTTCCCCCGACCAAATTTTAAAACATGTCACACCAGTCCCCGACCCAAAAGTAAAACAAGTCCCAAACCTTTCTCCCCTGAAACCAAAAGAAAAAAAATTGTACACCCCTTGCCCCCCTGGGCCAAATGAAAAAAAATTCCCAAAAACTTGCCCGGGATCAAGGTTTTAAAAAAATCACCCAAAATGCCCATTGTGTTATGCCCTTTTTTTTAACATAGAATAATTCGATATAGATTGGGTTTTCCCATGTTTGACAAAAAAATGTGACGGGTGTGTGAAAGGCTGTGGACATGCTGTGTGACAGGGGGTGGGGGCAAAGCTGAGGACAGGCTTTGTGACCTTTTTTTTGACCGGCTGTGGGACCCCGCTTTTAGGACAGGGTGGGGTTACAGGCTGTGGACACCTGTGGGGGCAGGGTGGTGGGGCAAGGGGTTTGGGGCGGGTGTGTGGGAAGGGGGGTTTTGAAAAGGGTGTTTTTAAAACCCTAATTTTCCGAAAAAATTTCGCGGGGCCCTACTCCTCAAACAAAAAACAAAAACACCTTTCCCTTCCCATCTTGCTCCGTGGGGGCCAACAAAACCTTTTTTCCTGTGAGAAAAAAAATTTTAGTTTTTTAATTTAACCCAAAAAAAAATTAAAAAACGCAAATTTTCCCCACCGCCCCCCCGTTAATTCCCCCTTCCCCCAAAGGGGAAAAATGCCCCCCCCAACCCCCAACGTTTTGAAAATGCCCCCAAAACCCCACCACGTTAGATAATGCCCCCACCCCACCACGTTAGAAAATGCCCCCCGCCCCACACGTTAGATAATGCCCCCAACCCACAACGTTAGATAATGCCCCCACTACGTTAGATAATGCCCTCCACCCCACCACGTTAGATAATGCCCCCACCCCACCGCGTTAGATAAAGCCCCCACCCCCACCGCGTTAGATAATGCCCCCCACCCCACCACGTTAGATAATGCCCCCCCCCCACCACGTTAGATAATGCCCCTCCACCCCACCACGTTAGATAATACCCTCCACCCCCACCACGTTAGATAATGCCGCCACCCCACCACGTTAGATACTGCCCCCCACCCCACCACGTTAGTTAATACCCTCCACCCCCACCAGCGTTAGATATAGCCCCCACCCCACCACGTTAGATAGGCCCCCAGCCCACCACGTTAGATAATACCCTCCACCCCACCACGTTAGATAATGCCCCCACCCCACCACGTTAGATAATGCCCTCCACCCCACCACGTTAGATAATGCCTCCCACCCCACCACGTTAGATAATGCCCCCCACCCCACCACGTTAGATAATGCCCCCCACCCCACCACTTTAGATAATGCCCTCCACCCCACCACACTAGATAATGCCCCCACCCTACTACGTTAGATAATGCCCTCCACCCCACCACGTTAGATAATGCCCTCCACCCCACCACGTTAGATAATGCCCCCACCCCACCACGTTAGATAATGCCCTCCACCCCACCACGTTAGATAATGCCCTCCACCCCACCACACTAGATAATGCCTCCCACCCCACCACGTTAGATAATGCCCCCCACCCCACCACGTTAGATAATGCCCCCCACCCCACCACTTTAGATAATGCCCTCCACCCCACCACACTAGATAATGCCCCCACCCTACTACGTTAGATAATGCCCTCCACCCCACCACGTTAGATAATGCCCTCCACCCCACCACGTTAGATAATGCCCCCACCCCACCACGTTAGATAATGCCCTCCACCCCACCACGTTAGATAATGCCCTCCACCCCACCACACTAGATAATGCCCCCCACCCCACCACGTTAGATAATGCCCCCCACCCCACCACGTTAGATAATGCCCCCCACCCCACCACGTTAGATAATGCCCTCCACCCCACCACGTTAGATAATGCCCCCACCCCACCACGTTAGATAATGCCCTCCACCCCACCACGTTAGATAATGCCCTCCACCCCACCACGTTAGATAATGCCCCCACCCCACCACGTTAGATAATGCCCTCCACCCCCCCGTAATGGCCCCCCACCACGTTAGATAATGCCCTCCACCCCACCACGTTAGATAATGCCCCCACCCCACCACGTTAGATAATGCCCCCACCCCACCACGTTAGATAATGCCCTCCACCCCACCACGTTAGATAATGCCCCCACCCAACCACGTTAGATAATGCCCTCCACCCCACCACGTTAGATAATGCCCTCCACCCCACCACGTTAGATAATGCCCCCACCCCACCACGTTAGATAATGCCCTCCACCCCACCACGTTAGATAATGCCCTCCACCCCACCACGTTAGATAATGCCCTCCACCCCACCACGTTAGATAATGCCCTCCACCCCACCACGTTAGATAATGCCCTCCACCCCACCACGTTAGATAATGCCCTCCATCCCACCACGTTAGATAATGCCCTCCACCCCACCACGTTAGATAATGCCCTCCACCCCACCACGTAGATAATGCCCCCACCCCACCACGTTAGATAATGCCCTCCACCCCACCACGTTAGATAATGCCCTCCATCCCACCACGTTAGATAATGCCCTCCACCCCACCACGTTAGATAATGCCCTCCACCCCACCACACTAGATAATGCCCCCACCCCACCACGTTAGATAATGCCTCCCACCCCACCACGTTAGATAATGCCCCCCACCCCACCACGTTAGATAATGCCCCCCACCCCACCACTTTAGATAATGCCCTCCACCCCACCACACTAGATAATGCCCCCACCCTACTACGTTAGATAATGCCCTCCACCCCACCACGTTAGATAATGCCCTCCACCCCACCACGTTAGATAATGCCCCCACCCCACCACGTTAGATAATGCCCTCCACCCCACCACGTTAGATAATGCCCTCCACCCCACCACACTAGATATGCCCCCCACCCCACCACGTTAGATAATGCCCTCCGCCCCACCACGTTAGATAATGCCCTCCACCCCACCACGTTAGATAATGCCCTCCATCCCACCACGTTAGATAATGCCCTCCACCCCACCACGTTAGATAATGCCCTCCACCCCACCACGTTAGATAATGCCCCCACCCCACCACGTTAGATAATGCCCTCCACCCCACCACGTTAGATAATGCCCTCCATCCCACCACGTTAGATAATGCCCTCCACCCCACCACGTTAGATAATGCCCTCCACCCCACCACGTTAGATAATGCCCCCACCCCACCACGTTAGATAATGCCCCCACCCCACCACGTTAGATAATGCCCTCCACCCCACCACACTAGATAATGCCCCCACCCCACCACGTTAGATAATGCCCCCACCCCACCACGTTAGATAATGCCCTCCACCCCACCACACTAGATAATGCCCCCACCCCACCACGTTAGATAATGCCCTCCACCCCACCACGTTAGATAATGCCCTCCACCCCACCACGTTAGATAATGCCCCCACCCCACCACGTTAGATAATGCCCTCCACCCCACCACGTTAGATAATGCCCTCCACCCCACCACGTTAGATAATGCCCCCACCCCACCACGTTAGATAATGCCCTCCACCCCACCACGTTAGATAATGCCCTCCACCCCACCACGTTAGATAATGCCCTCCACCCCACCACGTTAGATAATGCCCCCACCCCACCACGTTAGATAATGCCCCCACCCCACCACGTTAGATAATGCCCTCCACCCCACCACACTAGATAATGCCCCCACCCCACCACGTTAGATATTGCCCCCACCCCACCACGTTAGATAATGCCCTCCACCCCACCACACTAGATAATGCCCCCACCCCACCACGTTAGATAATGCCCTCCACCCCACCACGTTAGATAATGCCCTCCACCCCACCACGTTAGATAATGCCCCCACCCCACCACGTTAGATAATGCCCCCCACCCCACCACTTTAGATAATGCCCTCCACCCCACCACACTAGATAATGCCCCCACCCCACCACGTTAGATAATGCCCCCACCCCACCACGTTAGATAATACCCTCCACCCCACCACACTAGATAATGCCCCCACCCCACCACGTTAGATAATGCCCTCCACCCCACCACGTATATGAGAAGTGCTGAATTTCCCCATACTCACATTCCAAGTTTCCTGTAGTCGGAGTATTCCGTGTTTAATATAAAGTCCTAACTCGTGTAGAGTATCGTCAATACCACCCGCTGTCATCTGTGTGAGCTTCCTACATCCTGTCAGGGGAAATGTGGTGTGAGCTTCCTACATCCTGTCAGGGGAAATGTGGTGTGAGCTTCCCTCATCCTGTAAAGGGAAATGTGGTGTAAGCTTCCTACATCCTGTCAAGTGCAGTGTCAGGGGAAATGTGGTGTGAGCTTCCTACATCCTGTCAGGGGAAATGTGGTGTGAGCTTCCTACATCCTGTCAGGGGAAATGTGGTGTGAGCTTCCTACATCCTGTCAAGGGAAATGTGGTGTGAGCTTCCTACATCCTGTCAGGGGAAATGTGGTGTGAGCTTCCTACATCCTGTAAAGGGAAATGTGGTGTGAGCTTCCTACATCCTGTCAGTGGAAATGTGGTGTGAGCTTCCTACATCCTGTCAAGGGAAATGTGGTGTGAGCTTCCTACATCCTGTCAGGGGAAATGTGGTGTGAGCTTCCTACATCTTGTCAAGTGCAGTGTCAGGGGAAATGTGGTGTGAGCTTCCTACATCCTGTCAGGGGAAATGTGGTGTGAGCTTCCTACATCCTGTCAAGTGTCAGGGGAAATGTGGTGTGAGCTTCCTACATCCTGTCAGTGGAAATGTGGTGTAAGCTTCCTACATCCTGTCAAGTGCAGTGTCAGGGGAAATGTGGTGTGAGCTTCCTACATCCTGTCAGGGGAAATGTGGTGTGAGCTTCCTACATCCTGTCAAGTGTCAGGGGAAATGTGGTGTGAGCTTCCTACATCCTGTCAGTGGAAATGTGATGTGAGCTTCCTACATCCTGTCAGGGGAAATGTGGTGTGAGCTTCCTACATCCTGTCAAGTGTCAGGGGAAATGTGGTGTGAGCTTCCTACATCCTGTCAGGGGAAATGTGGTGTGAGCTTCCTATATCCTGAGAATTCTAGCCAAAAGAGTTTATTAAACGCTAATTAGGAAGAATAAGGAAGAATAAAGACTTAAAAGAATGGACGGTTCATTTAAAATGATAGTCTTGAGATGAATTATTATTTATTAGCCACGAAGAAATTTAACCCATTAAATGTTACATGAAAATGAAGCAGAGGCTGTAAAAAGGGTCTCAATTTTCCAGTTGCGCAAGTGCGCAGGTAATCTTAAATAATAATCTCAATAAATCTGTGTGTGTGTGTGTGTGCGGGAAATTTCCGAGCGGCTATATCAAAAAAAAACGGTAAGAGTTACGGGACTGGTTTTTTCGGTATAGTGCCGACAAAACTCTGACGAAGCCAAAAAGCAATTTTTCTATAAATCGGCCGACGGTAAGTGGTTTAATTGATGGTTTTGTATCACAAATGTGACATAAAATGGCTCACATTTTCTCCCTCTCCCATTACTGCATATTATGTAGCGTTGGTACATATATCATAATTAGGTCAGCTTCGATATATACTGTCATGTAATTCTATAAGCTTATTAGGGGAGGGAGCACTCATTGTGGTCTGTTTGTTTACTTTCATACGACAATGTAATGCATGTTTTCAGATATAATAGGCGGGTGTGGTGCGGAGTTAATAAGGGTTAATTTCTAAAATGATTTTAATAAAAATAGAAAGCGGTTCAAGATGGGAGTGATGAGGTGTAATACTAATAGTCGTGGTATGTGGTGCCTAATAATGACTTAATTATCCACGAGAAAGAACTGATTATGCGATGATGTTAAATACTATTGGATACGTGAGGGCACTCCAAATAGAATTGCTCACCTAGTGCGGGTTTTGACTCAGCTGGTAAATAGTCATACCCCTTTTAACTGCGGCAATGAAATCCCGTCCGAAGGCCGGGTTACACTAGTAAATTATATTTTCAATTCTAGTGCAGTAATCAATTGAAGACACCTGCAAAACATACATAATACGTGCGGTGCACTATTGAACTGTGAGTACTGAAGACTAGCTCACTTAGTTCTCATACCCTCACTTAGTTCTCATACCCTCACTTAGTTCTCATACCCTCACTTAGTTCTCATACCCTCACTTAGTTCTCATACCCTCACTTACTTCTCATGCCCTCACTTAGTTCTCATACCCTCACTTAGTTCTCATACCCTCACTTAATTCTCATGCCCTCACTTAGTTCTCATACCCTCACTTAGTTCTCATACCCTCACTTACTTCTCATACCCTCACTTAGTTCTCATACCCTCACTTAATTCTCATGCTCTCACTAGTTCTCATACCCTCACTTAGTTCTCATACCCTCACTTAGTTCTCATACCCTCACTTAATTCTCATACCCTCACTTAGTTCTCATACCCTCACTTAGTTCTCATACCCTCACTTAGTTCTCATACCCTCAGTTATTTCTCGTACCCTCACTCAGTTCTCAATTCGCATACCCTCACTTAGTTCTCATACCCTCACTTAATTCTCATACCCTCACTTAGTTCTCATACCCTCACTTAATTCTCACACCCTCACTTAGTTCTCATACCCTCACTTAATTCTCATACCCTCACTTAATTCTCATACCCTCACTTAGTTCTCATACCCTCACTTAATTCTCATACCCTCACTTATTTCTCATACCCTCACTTAATTCTCATGCCCTCACTTAGTTATCATACCCTCACTTAATTCTCATACCCTCACTTAGTTCTCATACCCTCACTTAAGGGGGCCGGGGGGGGGGTCTTCATCAAAATTCTCTCGAAATTGACTTTGTAGTTGTTTCTGATGGAGGGGAGTGATATCTATCAGCTGTTTTTGGTCCCATGGAAAATTATTGTTCCTAGCCGAAATTATTGCCGGTCAAAGGTCAGTGCTTATGAGTAATTGTATTGCGCGAGCGATTTCAATCGCGCGCCCTGAAAATCGAGTCTAAAAAATCTATCTTCTCCTACATTTTTTGAGCAATCACCCTGAAACTTTCAGGATATGTTCTAAGGACCATTTAGAAGAGATTGTCGGGCCAGAATTTTGAGATAGGCCTTAGAAAATTTTTATTCGATTTTGAAAATCTTGGACCTGAAAAAATCGTCAAAATACGAGGTCAAAGATTTTCAAAATCGAATAAAAAATTTTCTAAGGCCGATCTCAAAATTCTGGCCCGACAATCTCTTCTAAATGGTCCTTAGGACATATCCTGAAAGTTTCAGGATGATTGCTCAAAAAATGTAGGAGAAGATAGATTTTTAGACTCGATTTTCAGGGCGCGCGATTGAAAATCGCTCGCGCAATACAATTACACATAAGCGCTGACCTTTGACCGGCAATTATTTCGGCTAGGAACAATATTTTTCCATGGGACCAAAAACAGCTGATAGATATCACTCCCCTCCATCAGAAACAGCTACAAAGTCAATTTCGAGAGAATTTTGATGAAGACCCCCCGGCCCCCTTAATTCTCATACCCTCACTTAATTCGCATACCCTCATTTAATTCTCATACCCTCATTTAATTCTCACACCCTCACTTAGTTCTCATACCCTCACTTAGTTCTCATACCCTCATTTAATTCTCATACCATCACTTAGTTCTCATACCCTCACTTAGTTCTCATACCCTCACTTAGTTCTCATGCGCTTATATTATTACGTTTGCGGAGTTCCGTTTACTTTTCTGCTTTCAAACATGCGGTACAAAGATGCATGCCCCTTTTGATTTTGTGTATCAGAAAATGTCACGAAATAGTTCCCAGATCATCAAGACATCATGCAGACACGTGATGTCTAAATAAGACGTTCATTCGTTCATTTACCTGAACACCTTCTCCCATTCTTGTACGCACACGGAGGCTTCATAGTCGGATCCCAACCGTTCTAAAAGGCTATCTCGTTAGCTTTTCGTGTTAAAAGCGATTTCTCAACGGTTATCACCTCTCTAGATGATTCTTAAAACATTTGGACACTATTGCATTTTTGAAAAAAATGCAATAGTGGTGTTTTCGGCCACACCCTTTTTCAGGGTTTCGCGGTCAGTAGAATTTTTGTATTTCAGCCCAGGAAGGTCTTAAAGACTATTCCGATACACCAAAATGTGCCTAATAGCCACATTTATATACAACTTATGAAGCAACATATACCTTAAAATGCTTCGTTTTGGAAATATGGCCGAAAAACGGTTTTTGGCTAGACGCAGTTCATAATTTCCGTGATTTTTGGCATTTTCGCCTAGGAAGGTCGTAGAGACTATTCTGATACACTAAAATGTACATAATGGCCACATTAATATACAACTTATGAAGCAACATATACCCTAAAAGGCTTATTTTCGGAAATGTGGCTGAAAAACGGATTTTTGCCGAGCGAAAAATGACAATATTCACAAATGGGCTATTGGACTGTTAACTAGAACGGTCTTAAAGACTCATGAGCAACATAGCATTTGTAACAAGATGTAAGATGACTCACTTTGTGTCCAGAAACACCTACAAAAATTGGAGAATGATCTACTTTATTGGGCATCTCTCTTAATGGGCCAGGCCAGCAGCATATTTGTGTCTTACGAAAGGGCAATTTTTCAAAATTAAGGTTTCTTAAGGTCAAAGGGCCGGCTGCTAACAGCAAATTGTTTGCAATTGCCGACCCATGCACATCATATAGTTATTTAGTTATACTGAAAAACGCTCACTTTAGGAGTCATCAGCAAATAAGTTTAACTAGTACTACAGCATGATTTGTGAAAACTCCAACAATTAATTTTCATTGGCACCAATTTAAATAGAATGTGTGCCAGACCAAAATTCAACTTCAAACTTTTTATTTATTCATGCCATGAAACCATGATATATGTACCAAGAATACCGGGCCTAAAATAAATCGGCACTGGATCCGGGCCAGACTGTTGCTTGACCGCTGACCAGTACCCCACGTTATAATTATGATTTATTTCGCTGCCTCGACCAATATTGGTCTGTAATCC
This sequence comes from Bolinopsis microptera, assembly GCF_026151205.1. Taxonomy (NCBI): domain Eukaryota; kingdom Metazoa; phylum Ctenophora; class Tentaculata; order Lobata; family Bolinopsidae; genus Bolinopsis; species Bolinopsis microptera. The sequence goes on along the minus strand of NC_087081.1, from coordinate 17,472,525 downwards.
CTGGATTGAGATCTGTTGGCTGCAGTTTAATTTAGCTAATTTCCTATAATACCGCAGTGGTTTGGTTCCCACTTCAGAATGACCCCCATATTCTTTTCAGTCGCATAGATTTTCCCATCGTATGACATTGCGTGTCATTCCCTCGTTTTAATCAAATGGTGACTGGTTAGTTCTTCTGTTATTACAGCAGTGAGCTGCCTCGAGATCTTTTCTGGGGCATGGGCTATATATATATTATATATATGATAGAAGGTCTCGAGATGCTGATTAAGCTATTTAGGTTACACATGTGAAATTTTTCCAGCTTTGGGTAAAGTGGACTTTTATTTAGAGCGGGGAGGGGATCTTAATGACCAAAATCTGAACGATCTCTTACTTACGGGAAACTACGGATCTCGGGCCTAATAGCTGACCCAGTTTTTAATGAGAGGCTGGAGTATGGACCTAGATGTCAACGTGAGGATAGCATGAGGATTCAGGATGCTCTGCCTGCCTTTCATGGGGTTTTGTAACCCCGAAAGCTGGTATATCTTATCTCAATTAACCTTGGTTACATCCCGTGCTGTTTCGAATATATAATTAGATTTATAGGTCCAACTCCAATATCAAGCAAAAAAGTCTGATCTCCGGTACTGCGATGTTACACTTACACGATTTCCGATGCGAGGATCTCCGAGGTCCGATCTTAAAGTTGGATTTCAGAGCCAAAAAGAAAAACCTAAGCCTTGGTGCTATCTTTGAGAGTCAAACAGAACGGTGTTATCACTTATCAACTCAAACTCGGATTCGTAGCACAATTGAAAAACCAAAGAATTAAACTCTTAATGAATTTCCCGACATCCTAAAATTAATATCAGGTCGTATTCGATTCAGTGGCCCAAACTCCAGTAGGTTACAAGACTTAAGTTCAAGTCGAAGAACACTTTGATTCAGCATGGTCCTTGACTAGTTGGATTTTTTCCATATCATGCAGTTGTTATCTTCTAATCACTCCTAAACTGAGTGTTTTAAAGTCGAATCTCGAACCCTGCCATTCGGCCAAGAAATCTTAATCTGAAGTTCTAGAATTACAGGTCTAATGTTCTAGTACTAATGTATTAGCGCCCTAGATAAGATGTCGAGGCAGCTGTAATAACAAAAGAGACAGCCATGAGTAACCAATTGATTAAAAAACGAGGGAATGACACACATTATCATACGATGGGAAAATATATGCGAACCAAACCACTGCGGTATTATTATTATGGTAATTATGAGCTAAATTAAACTGCAGCCAACAGATCGCAATCCAGGGATTAAAGACCAACATTGGTCGAGGCAGCGAAATAAATCATAATTATAAAGTGGGGTATTGGTTAGTGGTCAAGCGACAGTCTGGCCCGGATCCAGTGCCGAATTATTTTAGGCCCGGTATTCTTAGAACATATCATGGTTTCATGGAATTAGGAATAAATAAATCAAAAGTAGAACTTTTGTCATTACATTTTGGCTAAATTGGTGCCAATGAAAATTAATTGTTGGAGTTTTCATAAATCACGCAGTAGTTAAACTTATTTACTGATGACTCCTAAAGTGAGCGTTTTTCAGTATAACTATATGATGTGCATGGGTCGGCAATTGCAAACAATTTGCTGTTAGCAGCCGGCCCTTTGACCTTAAGAAACCTTAATTTTGAAAAATTGCCCTTTCGTAAGACACAAATATGCTGCTGGCCTGGCCCATTAAGAGAGATGCCCAATAAAGTAGATCATTCTCCAATTTTTGTAGGTGTTTCTGGACACAAAGTGAGTCATCTTACATCTTGTTACAAATGCTATGTTGCTCATGAGTCTTTAAGACCGTTCTAGTTAACAGTCCAATAGCCCATTTGTGAATATCGTCATTTTTCGCTCAGCAAAAATCCGTTTTTCAGCCACATTTCCGAAAATAAGCCTTTTAGGGTATATGTTGCTTCATAAGTTGTATATTAATGTGGCCATTATGTACATTTTAGTGTATCAGAATAGTCTCTACGACCTTCCTAGGCGAAAATGCCAAAAATCACGGAAATTATGAACTGCGTCTAGCCAAAAACCGTTTTTTCGGCCATATTTCCAAAACGAAGCATTTTAAGGTATATGTTGCTTCATAAGTTGTATATAAATGTGGCTATTAGGCACATTTTGGTGTATCGGAATAGTCTTTAAGACCTTCCTGGGCTGAAATACAAAAATTCTACTGACCGCGAAACCCTGAAAAAGGGTGTGGCCGAAAACACCACTATTGCATTTTTTTCAAAAATGCAATAGTGTCCAAATGTTTTAAGAATCATCTAGAGAGGTGATAACCGTTGAGAAATCGCTTTTAACACGAAAAGCTAACGAGATTCCGTTTCGTCTCTGACTATCATGAGTTCGAAAAGAAAAAGTTCATGTGAACTTGACAATAAGTTGTAGTTACGATGTAAAGTTAAACACAATGTTAAAGTTACAAACAATAATACTCGAATAATGTAAACACATTGTTAACTTATGATCTTCTAAATTTGATATGGGTTAACTGTTAAGTGACATATATCAAGTGAGACTAAGGAAGTTTACGCTTCGTTACCATGGCGACCATTATACACCAGTATAACACAAACACAAATAGTTTATCATTATTATGCACCATACCAGATTGTTAATAAAATCGGTTTTCTAATTTTGGGCCTTCAGTTAAAAAATAAGGTAAGTGTAACGATGTTAAAATAGGATTAATCACTCTACACTCTACACTCTACACTCTACACTATTCGAAACCATAACCCTCTAATCTGATTCCTGATTAAATGAGAATTTAACTTTAACAGTACAACTACTAGCAAGTTTTGAGATGAGCGCATAGCAAAACGTACGACACGCTCACAACACCAACTAGTTGATTATTTTTGATTATATTTTATTATGATATATATTATTGTGTGTATAACGTCACTACTGATCGCGGAATGATCATGATTCATGAATAGTCTTCTCTATATTGCATACGAAACATTATTACTGTGGTTAATACTTTCATTGACAAAAGGATATAATATGTACTTGGATCGTAAAATGGAGTAGAAGAGATTTAATAAAATGGTAGTTATAATGTTAATGGCCCTACTGTATATACAGTACCACAAGAATAATCCATTATAGATTATAAAGTATCCATAATTATATTGTAATATAACTACGATATCACCCAATTATCTGAATTTTATCTCGGACTGACAATTTGGACAAACTGTCCTAAAAAAGGTCAGTTATCACTAAACACTATATAAATAGACAGTTTTTGGGAGTCCCAAATAGTTTCTACACAGTATATAATTACGAAACAGATCTCATTAGTTTGGGTAAGTAAAGGGTTATGGTTAGAGTATGGTTAAACGTATGGTTATGGTTAGAGTATGGTTATTTTTAGAGTTAGAGTATGGTTATTGAGGAGAATCATGCGATTCTTTTGGTAATAAAGCGCGCAAACTGCACTGTACTACAATAGTTAAGCAATATAGTGTTCAGTACTGCCTTAATATAGTGCTGAAACCTACGTCCTACATTCCAGGATAAAAGCTTAAGGTTTGATGAATGGTTCACTATCGAAAGTAAAATATCAGTTTGTTGGAGATTAATCCTCAAGTAGTCGACCCCCCTGCCCCCCCCCCCCCCCCCCCCCCCCTTCCTACACCCCTGCCCCAAGTAGTCGACCTTACGATCAAATTAAAAAATATGGCATCATCCATTTTTTGCAGCGGTAAGAAGTTTCTTAGTAATCCTATAATATTTCTAGTTTAATAGTCTACATTTAAATACTATAACTTGGAGGCTTAACAATTGAATCTTCAGAAATATCCACTTCTTAATCAGATGCTGGAACACAAATTAAACTACTAGTTACTACTAGTATTCTGTTTTGTTGGAATAAATATTAAATACCACTATCATTGCTAGTTGACTGGGTAAAGCAATATAAGAATATATAACAAAACAACTAGAATACGAAACAAATTGTACTGAGTAGAATTAACTGTGATTATTAAAATCATTGTAATGTATGTATGCAATGTACTATTGTAATTTAACCATTGTATTTGTATGCAATGTACTATTGTAATTTAACCATTGTATTTATTATTTGTGGAATTTTGGGTTTGGTCATGACAGCATACTCAGTACTCACTGCTCAAGTAGCCAACATGAACACATATTCCATTGTATTATTAATTAGATCAAAGATCACTGAAGTTGAAAAAGACACTAAAAACCATTCCCCGCAGCTACGACTCTATTTCTAACTTCACTGATTTAAACCATACCATTAACTAATTAATTAATTAATTAACTACTTTCTATTCTTGAAATTATCATTACTAAGCTGTTACTGCAAGATGCTCTAAAACCACTAACAATTTAGCAGTTGCCGTGGCAACGACGAAAATAAGATGTCCAGTTTCTCTGAAATTTTATAAAATAATAAGGTAGTGAAGTTTGAGGAACTTCATAATTCACAGTGTTAACAGTAACTAAAATAATAGTAATCACAACAGTTAGCATTATAAGTAAGTAGTAACTTCAGCTGATATTATGATATCCATTAAATACTGAGTAACCTGGCTATATAGGGCTATAATAATGGTCAGGTAACTTGAGAGTAAAGTAGTTTACATGCAATTTAGTATTTGAAACAACCACATCCTGTTTATAAATAAAGTAACCCCACACCTACGAGTTATGGTTCGGTAGCACACCTACGAGTTATGGTTCGGTAGCACACCTACGAGTTATGGTTCGGTAGCACACCTACGAGTTATGGTTCGGTAGCACACCTACGAGTTATGGTTCGGTAGCACACCTACGAGTTATGGTTCGGTAGCACACCTACGAGTTATGGTTCGGTAGCACTCCTACGAGTTATGGTTCGGTAGCACACCTACGAGTTATGGTTCGGTAGCACACCTACGAGTTATGGTTCGGTAGCACACCTACGAGTTATGGTTCGGTAGCACTCCTACGAGTTATGGTTCGGTAGCACACCTACGAGTTATGGTTCGGTAGCACACCTACGAGTTATGGTTCGGTAGCACTCCTACGAGTTATGGTTCGGTAGCACTCCTACGAGTTATGGTTCGGTAGCACACCTACGAGTTATGGTTCGGTAGCACACCTACGAGTTATGGTTCGGTAGCACACCTAGGAGTTATGGTTCGGTAGCACACCTAGGAGTTATGGTTCGGTAGCACACCTAGGAGTTATGGTTCGGTAGCACACCTAGGAGTTATGGTTCGGTAGCACACCTAGGAGTTATGGTTCGGTAGCACACCTAGGAGTTATGGTTCGGTAGCACACCTAGGAGTTATGGTTCGGTAGCACACCTAGGAGTTATGGTTCGGTAGCACAACTATTAGCTATTAATGCCTATCTAACTGACATTGATAAGCACAATAAGGTATTAGAAACAAAGTCTGAACCCCAACAAACGTATAGGCAGCACACTCAACTACACCCTGCTACTTTAGAAGTAGGCAGTAAAGGAAAGCTCTATATCTCAATACAAAGTCCGGTCATTAATTGTGTAATTAGTGTGTAATTAATAGTTTGGCAGTCCTGATATCTCGGAGATAAGCCAAGCATGTTTATGTGTTTCACACAAGCATGTTTATGTGTTTCACACAAACGTACTGGATTCTATATACAGAGCTATAAGATGTAATAAAAGTATTTAGTCTCAATGCAGCCAATAAGTTGGTTAAGTAGATTTCAGTTTGATACAAACTCCGGAAACAGATCAGATCCGAACGTGTGTGTGTACAATCAACAATGTACAATGTATACTTATAGTACTATGTATACTTACAATGTATACTTATAGTGTATATACAGAAGAGTGGGCAGCAAGTACCTCACTATTATAGGCAGCAGTAACAAAACAACATCATGTGAATATGAAAACTATAAAGAGTTGAATAACCGTAATGTTTAAATGGGGGGGGGGGGGGGCACATTATCTTATTTCCATATGTTTGGGGGATAGAAACACATTTAATCGAAACTTACATTAAATCTTGATTTTAATAGTTCGGATAATGCTGGGGGGAAGGAGATGGCCTGTAAATGAGCTGAGGGCGCAGTAAATGAGGGCGCAGTAAATGTTTATGGATTACACAGGATTTTACACAGGATTACACAGGATTAAAATTAAATTATAGATCCATTATCATGGACCGTCATAATTGTTTACAGAAGTTAATGAAAACAATCATCTTTGCTTGAAATCAGGGCCAGGGTTATCCTTGAGTCTTAATTATGACTAATTCGCGAGGTTCTCACCAAATTGATAGTAAAATTGTTTAAGTTTCGTGCATTTGAATTACGCTGACGCGTATCTTCGGTGAAGCTATTTCGCTCTTCGGAGCAGCGAAGGAAAAAAGTGCACACACAGTTGACAGCATAGGAGCGCCTTTCTTGAAATTGAGTATACTGTGGGGTGTTTGGTTGAATATCAAGTGAGCGGTGGCAGTGAATATGGAGGCTCTGGTGATTTTGAGGAATTACAGTTGAGTAAGGAGACAAAATTTCCATGAGATGATCTTTGAGATTTGTTTCATTGATATTGCTGGAGTCGGTGATTTCATTGCTTATTTCAATGATTGGCATTTGAGAAAGATTTTTGACTAATTTCGACCTCGGTTTTGAATACAAGTCACATATGTAAAGAACATGCGACTCGTCTTCGATGGTCTCAACGCCCATACTTGATTGGCACCAACCACATAGTCTTTGCTCACGGGGTGTGTTGGAGTATCTGCCTCTTTCAATATGGAGATCATGTGCGCTGATTCTAAGTTTTGTGGTACTGTAACGACGAGAAAAGCCTTTGCATAAGTATAAGTAGGGCTCTCGGTTGAAGGTGTGTTTGATTGAGTGATAGAATGAGAGTTTAGAAGAAGTAGATTTTTGATATTGCCAACATTTTTTGAATTGATTGGTTAAAGCTTCGATGATTTTAGGAATTCTATACTTTTTGCTGCATAGTGGTTTGATGGATTGACTAAAATTTGACTGATTTATGAGGGAGTCTTTTAATAATTTGTGATCACTTACAGGGTTGGGCGCGGCTTTGTTAGCTGCATTTGTATTGAGAATTCGGTGCGCAGTTACGTGATCTAGTTTGTAAATTTCATCTAGTTCAAGGAGTGGTTTTATGTATCGATACCAAGGTAAGTTTAGTGTAGTGAGATTTTAATGTAGAGCGATACGTGGAAATGGTAATGTAGTCTGATTGGTAGTTGCAGTCTAAATGTTTGGGTATGATTCGTTTTTAAGGGGTGGAGTTGTTTATCTTGATGACTAAGAGCTTTTAAGCATGACAATAATAAATGTAGCATGATAAATATCGGTATTTTGGATTTCAATCAATAAATTTCACTTTACCTCCGAAACCGCCGGAAAAAAGATGACCGGCACCAACAGTATCGGTTTCACTATCAGTTTCACTTTCATAGTACATCCCACAATTTCTCCAAACAGAAAGTACAACAAAAGATAACACAGTGCTATTGCAGTTTACTGAAGCTTCATCTCGCACTGTGCGCAATATAATAGCACTGGGGATTTGTGGTAAATGAGGGCGCAGTAAATCTGTTTTAATGTAGAACGATACGTAGTTGCAGTCTAAATGTTTGGGTATGATTCGTTTTTAAGGGGTACAGTTGTTTATCTTGATGACTAAGAGCTTTAAAAAAAACACTCTAGCACAATTGTAACTGCAGTTTTACAAAACTCTAAATGCTTAATGAACACTCTTGCAGGTACCACCCGTATTCACACTCAGACCTGAATTTAGTCATTTTCCGATACGAGATTGGGGACGGGTTCTATAAACAAACAAACAAACAAACAAACAAACAACAAGAGCTTTTTAGCATGACAATAATAAATGTAGCATGATAAATATCGGTATTTTGGATTTCAATCAATAAATTTAACTTTACCTCCGAAACCGCCGTAATCAGAAAAAAGATGACCGGCACCAACAGTATCGGTTTCACTATCAGTTTCACTATCATAGTACATCCCACAATTTCTCTCGTCCAAACAGAAGTACAACAAAAGATAACACAGTGCTATTGAAGTTTACTGAAGCTTCATCTCGCACTGTGCGCAATGGCACACAGTATATATAACTATATACTGGGGTTATATAAACAAATAGTGATGTGAATAACGAGACAGACAATTCATGGAAATAGAGACTGGAAGACAATGTAAATTGTGAACGTCACGAGAGAATAAAAGAGAAGTTAAGTGTGTTACTGTTAGAAACTAAAGTTAACAATGTTTGAATGGTAAATAAAAGAGAAGTTAAGTGTGTTACTGTTAGAAAATAAAGTTATCTTTCTTACTGATACTCATTTTAGGAGGACTATCCTTTCCGCTCATTCTTCAAAAGATAAACGTAGAGTACAAATAAAAACGCTGAAATGTGGCAGAACTATTCGTATCTAAGATGTAAGAATTGTATAGCACGTATCTATTATTATTGAGATAACAGCATGTAGAGAAAAGAGAGATAACAAGCATAGTGCACAGCACGCAGTGGTGCATTATTATTAAGAACTAGTGTACACTTGAGTTGTCAAACGTCAGGCTTGTTTCATGATAACATTAACAAGTATGTAGCAGCAGTGGTAAATATCTATTACTCGGAGAAAGGCTGCAATCTATTGTCAGTATTATTTTATCATATATCATGTAGAATATCGTGTTAGATAATCCATCAGTAAAACCAAGATGGGATGCGGGATGAGCGGAGCACACTGTGGGGGGGGGGGGGTGGGTACACTGTTGCATATATTTTTTATTAAGAATCTTATATAGGTACCTTATTATAATAAAGGTATATAAGATGGTATCTTTGATATTCGAACCCAAACAATAGCTAGAAACGTTGCTAACAAAGGACAAAGCAAGAAAATGAACCTCACGAACAGTGCGTCAAGCTGCTACACAAAGAAAGCTATTAACGCGCACTGGATCTCCAACAAGGGTGATGTAAGAGGGCAGCTCCTTATTTGGGCATCACGTGTAAGAGGCAGCTGCTGCTGTGCACATGAAAAGGTAACCACGCTGACCATTACAACAGTTGCAGCATTCACTACAGCTCTATCTTACAACTAGCTCCAATAAGCCTCCTTATTATTCCTTATATGGTGAAAACAGCTTGGGATTTGGATCAGCTCGAAATTAATCAATATGCTCAGAGAGAAGGGATATAATATATAATATAATAGAAATAGATTTGGTTACCAGGTGAGATGTGGTTAACTATGATTATTCACTATCAATCTGAAAATCTTTTAGTAATCTGGCTTCTGTATCTAGTCTGGGCGTGACCAAACTTCTATCACCGTATAAAAAGATATTGCGTAGAACGACCACACACAAAGTAGAATAAAGCCGCACAAAACTCAGAGAGAAACAATTATAAAGTTTTATTGTGGTAAAATGGTGGACGAATGAGGTCACAATTATAGTAGATATATAGTACAGGATAAAGCGGTTTGATTACAGGGTTATAAGTATGGAGAGGGGACCAGTATATTTCTATTCCCGGAATTAAGGAGATACATTAGCCAACTTCAGGGGTTGCAACATGGTGCAACAGGACGGCTTGATACTAGGGACACAAATTAACTAAACTGTGCAGACTAACTAAGGATGCTGTATATTTTACATCCGTTAATATTAAAGTTAATGCTTATATCCGTGATCCAGGGAAAATACATCCTGATTTAATATATATTTCCGGAGGTCTGAGACAGAGTGTCAAATGTGGGGTAACACCGTCTACTCGCTAAATGTGGGGTAACACCGCCTACTCGCTAAATGTGGGGTAACACCGCCTACTCGCTAAATGTGGGGTAACACCGCCTACTCGCTAAATGTGGGGTAACACCGCCTACTCGCTAAATGTGGGGTAACACCGCCTACTCGCTAAATCTGCGGTAACACCGCCTACTCGCTAAATGTGGGGTAACACCGCCTACTCGCTACATGTGGGGTAACACCGCCTACTCGCTAAATGTGTGGTAACACCGCCTACTCGCTAAATGTGGGGTAACACCGCCTACTCGCTAAATGTGGGGTAACACCGCCTACTCGCTAAATGTGGGGTACCACCGCCTACTCGCTAAATGTGGGGTAACACCACCTACTCGCTAAATGTGGGGTACCACCGCCTACTCGCTAAATGTGGGGTAACACCGCCTACTCGCTAAATGTGGGGTACCACCGCCTACTCGCTAAATGTGGGGTAACACCGCCTACTCGCTAAATGTGGGGTAACACCGCCTACTCGCTAAATGTGCGGTAACACCGCCTACTCGCTAAATGTGGGGTAACACCGCCTACTCGCTAAATGTGGGGTAACACCGCCTACTCGCTAAATGTGGGATAACACCGCCTACTCGCTAAATGTGGGGTAACACCGCCTACTCGCTAAATGTGGGGTAACACCGCCTACTCGCTAAATGTGGGGTAACACCGCCTACTCGCTAAATGTGGGGTACCACCGCCTACTCGCTAAATGTGGGATAACAACGCCTACTCGCTAAATGTGGGGTAACACCGCCTACTCGCTAAATGTGGGGTAACACCGCCTACTCGCTAAATCTGGGGTAACACCGTCTTCTCGCTAAATGTGCGGTAACACAGCCTACTCGCTAAATGTGGGGTACCACCGCCTACTCGCTAAATGTGGGGTACCACCGCCTACTCGCTAAATGTGGGATAACACCGCCTACTCGCTAAATGTGGGGTAACACAGCCTACTCGCTAAATGTGGGGTACCACCGCCTACTCGCTAAATGTGGGGTACCACCGCCTACTCGCTAAATGTGGGATAACACCGCCTACTCGCTAAATGTGGGGTAAAACCGCCTACTCGCTAAATGTGGGGTAACACCACCTACTCGCTAAATGTGGGGTAACACCGCCTACTCGCTAAATGTGGGGTAACACCGCCTACTCGCTAAATGTGGGGTACCACCGCCTACTCGCTAAATGTGGGATAACAACGCCTACTCGCTAAATGTGGGGTAACACCGCCTACTCGCTAAATGTGGGGTAACACCGCCTACTCGCTAAATCTGGGGTAACACCGTCTTCTCGCTAAATGTGCGGTAACACAGCCTACTCGCTAAATGTGGGGTACCACCGCCTACTCGCTAAATGTGGGGTACCACCGCCTACTCGCTAAATGTGGGATAACACCGCCTACTCGCTAAATGTGGGGTAACACAGCCTACTCGCTAAATGTGGGGTACCACCGCCTACTCGCTAAATGTGGGGTACCACCGCCTACTCGCTAAATGTGGGATAACACCGCCTACTCGCTAAATGTGGGGTAAAACCGCCTACTCGCTAAATGTGGGATAACACCGCCTACTCGCTAAATGTGGGGTACCACCGCCTACTCGCTAAATGTGGGGTACCACCGCCTACTCGCTAAATGTGGGATAACACCGCCTACTCGCTAAATGTGGGGTAACACAGCCTACTCGCTAAATGTGGGGTACCACAGCCTACTCGCTAAATGTGGGGTACCACCGCCTACTCGCTAAATGTGGGGTACCACCGCCTACTCGCTACATGTGGGGTAACACCGCCTACTCGCTAAATGTGGGGTACCACCGCCTACTCGCTAAATGTGGGATAACAACGCCTACTCGCTAAATGTGGGGTAACACCGCCTACTCGCTAAATGTGGGGTAACACCGCCTACTCGCTAAATCTGGGGTAACACCGTCTTCTCGCTAAATGTGCGGTAACACAGCCTACTCGCTAAATGTGGGGTACCACCGCCTACTCGCTAAATGTGGGGTACCACCGCCTACTCGCTAAATGTGGGATAACACCGCCTACTCGCTAAATGTGGGGTAACACAGCCTACTCGCTAAATGTGGGGTACCACCGCCTACTCGCTACATGTGGGGTAACACCGCCTACTCGCTAAATGTGGGGTAAAACCGCCTACTCGCTAAATGTGGGGTAAAACCGCCTACTCGCTAAATGTGGGATAACACCGCCTACTCGCTAAATGTGGGGTAACACAGCCTACTCGCTAAATGTGGGGTACCACCGCCTACTCGCTAAATGTGGGGTAAAACCGCCTACTCGCTAAATGTGGGATAACACCGCCAACTCGCTAAATGTGGGGTAACACCACCTACTCGCTAAATGTGGGGTAACACCACCTACTCGCTAAATGTGGGGTAACACCGCCTACTCGCTAAATGTGGGGTAACACCGCCTACTCGCTATGTTAGACGGATTTTTGCTAGTAGAAATAAACTTTGAGCAACATAACACTTACATTACGCAGAAATCATTTTATATTCAGATCTAAGAGTTTAAACCGAAATAGAGTTGAATAATTAAATCAAAGAGATCCATTACTCCAGTAGCAGAGTACTGGAGAACATGTGAGCATAATGAGACGTGTGATAACTCAGGGTCCGGGACCCCATAACTCATATTATCATAGGATAATGCTGACGTCAAACACAGGCCACCATCAAGTAGCATTGCTACCAATTTGCTAATTAGTCTTGACATGAACGTTTGAGTGGCGGAATATGCTCCGCAGGCCCCCGGGACGCCATCTTATGCAGGAAACAACTATTTGTCTATTTTAACGGAAGTCGGGAGAGTAATGTTAGAGTTTCTTCTCTACTTCGGTTGTTATATCATACATTATAATACAAAAATTTGAGGATTTCAATCTCTAATACATAGTTATTACAATAACAATGCTTGTAAAGTACAATATACAAATTATTTCGAAAAGCTGCCGGTTAGTTCTAATCCCAAAACGGAGTGAAAGGAACGTTTAATGCAATGTTCGGCAGAAATTTCAAGTCAACCGGTGACTAAATATAGACTACAAATAAAGAGAACAGTATAAGTGGTCTGTCCATTGGGGCTCAAAAGAGCTATTTATAAAAGTCGCATTCTTGTTCATCTTTTCTTATGACATTTTTGTAAGCTTTCTCAAAGTCTTTTGGTAAGACGACGTACCTATTCTCACGGACAGCCTGCATGCCGGCCTGAAAATAAAACGGTTTAAAATCAAACAAATCATCACATATTCCAGAATTCAGAAATGGACAGCAGATTTCTTATTCGATTGATTCTAATTGATTCTGATCAGTTGATCAGTAAATAAGATGTAAGTACTGAACCTCTTGGCAGATTGAGTTAATGTCAGCACCCGAGATCTTGTCAGGCCTCGCAACGTAATCTTCTAAATCCACCTCATCCGACAGGTTCATCTGACCAGTAATCGTACTGAACACCTGAACAAGTTGTTAGATTTCTAGAAAACGTCAGATTAAGCTTTGGCGGATATATTTATTTTCTATTCTGGGCTTTTTTTGTTAAGTCGACGAGAGTAAATACTTAATAGGCCCTAAAAGAAGCCTCGATCCGTTCTTTGGGAATTACTGTGCGAGTAGACATTGTTAAAATAACTTATACGGGACACTGTTAAAACTGCCTTTGTGTTGATAAATCCTACAAGTATTTAAGCAAGAATGGCTCACGTGCAGGGGCCATGTTCACATTGTTAAATTATATTTTATTGTTAACAGTATGACCACTGTCATGTGAGAAGTTTTAAAATCCTGCTCCAAGTCAACGTCCGGCAAATAGGGAGGGTGGGTGGTTTTGGAATTTCGGACAAATCCGGACAGGGGGCGGGGTGGTTTCTGAAAATCCGGATGTCCGGAAATTTTGGCAGAATTAACGAAAAAGTCCCATTTATTTCAACTCTTTGACACTAATTACTTTAATTATTTAATTAATTACTTAATTATTTTAAGTAACTACACATTTTATTAACAATGAATTTGAGTTGGTTTTATTTGTACTCTTAAGAGTAGCTGGAAATCCAGGGGTGGTTTTGAAAATTTGGACACACAGGGGGAGGGGGTTGTCTGAAAATCTGCGATTTTGGCGGACGTCCTAAGTAGATGGCACCTAGTAGATCGGCAGGGATCGGTTCTGGACAACAGTAAAAACCAACCATTATAATTATCAGATCGACTTAGGTTAGCTTAACTCACCAATCTCTTTTGTCGTCTGTCGGGAAGGGGGAACTCAATCTTTCGGTCCAATCTGCCGGGCCTCAAGAGCGCTGGATCCAACGTGTCTGCTCTGTTCGTAGCCATGATTACCTGGAATATTGTCATCTTCATATAAACCTTGAACTGTTAGGGCAACGTAGACTACTTAATCGTTATCCAACTTCCAATACAAGTAGACGATGGTTGCCCTAATGCCTAAGATAAGGCCACAGCTGGGTAAGCAGCCACCATTCTTAGCGATAACAACAAAGACGGGACTATGTGATTTCTATAATCGCGCGTAAAAACGGTGCGTACAAGTGACAAAACAATATTTTATTGATATGTTTAGCAATACATGCGCCTTCCGTCAAAATACACGCAAAGACGCAGCGCGCGTTTCTAGACTCGAGTAGTCGCTTAAACTCTACGAAATTATGCTTGTCAAAGCGTGATAAGAAAGCATGATAAGACAATTGGGTAAATTCCAATCAACAATCAGCTGACAAATTACCTTGACGTTAACATTCTGGTCGAAACCGTCCATCTGATTCAATAGCTCGAGCAGAATCCTCTGAACCTCACGATCAGCACCGGTCTGAGCATCAAATCTCTTGGTTGCAATAGCGTCAATCTCGTCGATAAATATAATGGCAGGGGCGTTCTCTTTGGCTAGTCTAAAGACATCACGCACCATTCGGGGACCTTCTCCTAGGTATTTCTGCACAAATTCAGAACCAACAACCCTGATAAATAAATAAATAAATAAATAGATTCTAACATACAAAAGTTATAGTCTCCAAAACAAAACTGTTTTTGTTATCAACTAAGTAATCAGTAAAAATATGCGTATTATTTTGACAGTAACCTGATAAAGGCAGCAGTAGTGTGGTGAGCGACTGCTTTAGCTAACATAGTTTTGCCACAACCCGGGGGACCGTGCATCAGTACACCACGTGGGGGGTCGATACCTGTTGTAGTGTTGTAGTGTTGTAGTGAACTATACTAACTATACTGTTGTAGTGTTGTAGTGAACTATACTAACTATACTGTTGTAGTGTTGTAGTGAACTATACTAACTATACTGTTGTAGTGTTGTAGTGAACCATACTAACTATACTGTTGTAGTGTTGTAGTGAACTATACTAACTATACTAACTATAGTGTTGTAGTGAACTATACTAACTATACTGTTGTAGTGTTGTAGTGAACTATACTAACTATACTGTTGTAGTGTTGTAGTGAACCATACTAACTATACTGTTGTAGTGTTGTAGTGAACTATACTAACTACACTGTTGTAGTGTTTTAGTGAACTATACTAACTACACTGTTGTAGTGTTGTAGTGAACTATACTAACTATACTGTTGTAGTGTTGTAGTGAACTATACTAACTATACTGTTGTAGTGTTGTAGTGAACTATACTAACTACACTGTTGTAGTGTTTTAGTGAACTATACTAACTACACTGTTGTAGTGTTGTAGTGAACTATACTAACTATACTGTTGTAGTGTTGTAGTGAACTATACTAACTATACTGTTGTAGTGTTGTAGTGAACTATACTAACTATACTGTTGTAGTGTTGTAGTGAACTATACTAACTATAGTGTTGTAGTGTTGTAGTGAACTATACTAACTATAGTGTTGTAGTGAACTATATTAACTATACTGTTGTAGTGTTGTAGTGAACTATACTAACTATACTGTTGTAGTGTTGTAGTGAACTATACTAACTATACTGTTGTAGTGTTGTAGTGAACTATATTAACTATAGTGTTGTAGTGTTGTAGTGAACTATACTAACTTTACTGTTGTAGTGTTGTAGTGAACTACACTAACTATACTGTTGTAATAAAAATAATAATAACTAGAAATTTATACATCTCTTTATAGCCAAAGAGAACTCAAAATCCAAAGATTCAGTTCAAGCCATCTAAAGCGACTCATGAACAATGAACAAAATAAGAACGTTATTTTATGAAAATCAGATAATAAATCATAATTGCGAATTATCACATACACTTTTTTGGAGTCAAAAAGAACATGGCTACAAAACTTTCGTGTTTACAAAACTTCGTGTTTCTGGCACAAAGGCTAATGAGTAATCACTAGAAAACTTTGGAACATAGCTAATTCGAGAAATGAAGTAATTAGTAAGTAACTTGAGTATCAGCGTGAGAATGTACCTATTAGCGTGAGAATGTACCTATTAGCGTGAGAACGTACCTATCAGCGTGAGAATGTACCTATTAGCGTGAGAACGTACCTATTTGTTTGTAGAGTTCGAAGTGTGTTAGTGGTAACTCCACCGCCTCTCTTATTTCTTGCTTCTGTATGTCCATACCTCCGATATCTGAAGTAAACTATAATAAAATGAAACATTTAAAAACGTTAAGCCCATCGAAATGCTCGTGCCAATTCGATCAAAAGTCGAATGAATGGGCAAAATGGTCATAATTTTTCGCAAAAAATCGAAAAATCAATATTTCTGATGTACCATATTATATTGAACTGAAATATAGCTGTACTTGCTAATTAGAGGACGGCGAACATAATGCTTATTTTATCACAACTCAAGTTTTAGCTGTTTTTAAGGCTGTACAAAAATGAGGAATAAATGGTCATGGTTTGGCCCCCATCCGATCCCCCCACTGCTGAGGGGGGGGGGGGGGGGGGGGAAGCTTCACACCAGGAAGCTTTCTCCCTTCCTTAAATCAGTAAACTAAGTAAAGTTATTTTTCCATTGATCAACTATGACCGGATACGAAAGTGTTTTCGTGTACAGTCGAGATATAATAACAGATTTTTTGAAATGGAAATATATGCCGTTATTTAACCTGAGTAAGCGACATCAGGTTTCTCGTGAGCTTGCAACATAGCAATACTACTGTCCGCTTCAGGGGGCAGTATGTCTACCAGCGCGTTGGAGTGTTTGTGTAGTGCGACTGATGCTGACGGTTTCAAGAGCTCCCTGGGATATAACAACATTAGCTTCCACTGGACTCTAATCATTGTCAATGTTGTGAAATACCACACGTAGAACCCTGAAGTATGATTGCTGTGTTCACCTGTCAAGGGTACTCAGTATCCTGACATATTGGTTACTGCCAGTAGTAGCACCCACAATAGCCGTGTTTTGATCCACAGCCTCCAGAAACTGTCCTATAACAAGTGGTACTGACTGGATACGCTTCACTTCTTCCTGAGCTCGCTTGTATTCTCTCTTCAAGTTCTTCTGCTCGTCCTAGTTAGATTCACATTGATAATACACATTACAAAGCAATTGTTAATGCATGATGTGTTGATACACAGTGTGAGTTATGTTTCCCATCCATTATCATCATTAATCATCCCAAAAAGAAAAGACAGCAAAGAAATTAAAAATGTATACAAATTTTGACATAAAAATTAAAGAACTAACTTTTATATACTCCTCCTGCACATTGAGAAACTCTAATTGTTGCTGTAGTTTTTTGTACATAGTATACAAATCATTCTGGTCGAGCTTGTCTAGCTTGTCAAATGACTTCTCCGACTTGAGTAGTGTTGTGTTAACCACACAAATTAACCACAAAGAAGATAAAAGAAATTGTACCAAACTTTTGAAAGGATTTTAAAATGCTTACTTATGTGTAAAATAGCATCTGGCTTATTTAAAATGTGAAAGATCCCATATGTAATGAGACTTACAGTTATCGGAGTCGGTTTAGGTACAATAACACCTATTTCTTCCATTTCAGCCCTACAAATAGTACACAGTGACTAAAAGTGAGGAATTTAAATCCTAGTCATAATGTTTCCATAGTCAGAATTGACTGATTTTTGTCAACAAAAGAATATTCAAATTAATTTAAAATTAGTTGCTATCAGGGGTTCTCAAGACGTTCGAATTGAGCGCATATGTTCGATCTAGCTAGATCCTTGTTGATTCTTGGGACAAAAAAGGTGCAAAAAAAAACGCGCGGCAAATATGCCCACTACTTCCTAGAAATTCCTCCAGATTCCTAAGAATCTGACTACTTAATTTCTAGTCGACTACTTTTTCTAGTCGCGCATTCAGCAGAACGCGCTAAAAAGTCCCATAGGATTATAGATATAAATATTACACACTTGAACATGATCGCGTGGCTCAATAGGTTAATGCATTCTCCTCCAATCTGCAGGATGCGAGTTCTGGACTCACAGACGATAATTTTATTCCCACTTTTTTGGCAATTATGAATAACTAATGAATAACTAATAATACCTCAGTAATATAATCAGCAAAGCTCGATACATTATGGTATGGAATTGAGGGTGAAACATAATGAAATAGTCACCTTGGCCACGGAGTGGCTGAAAAATTTATAGTCCATATTTTCATAATTGTAATTGATTACATTAAATGACAGTTGCCCTAGAGAGTAAGCAAGTAACCTAGAAGTAAGGACTTTGGATTTACCCTCCAGCCTAGAAGAAGCCAGCGCCATCCGACTGTAAAAGTCACTGATGCAGACTTTGCTGACGACCTTGCTCTAATCACGGATAGTGTTGCAGAAGCCCAAGATTTCCTCAAGAGTTTGGAACTGGCGGCCAATTCAGTCTGACTCCACCTTAACGAGCGGAAACTAAGTACATGGAATCAACATTAGAGATCATGATATTCAGACAATATCGGCAGCGAGTGAGAAGAATATAGAAAAAGTCGAGGACTTTGTATACCTGGGTAGTAGAATGAAGAGTTCTGAGAAAGGCTTTGAAGTTAGAAAAGCTAAGGCTTGGGCAGAATGTCACCAGATGAAGATCAATGAATAAGTTTTCAATGAAACAGATGGAAGTCTGGTATGGGTAGAGATCTCAAGGTATGACTGTTCCAGTCTACAGTCGAGTCCATCCAAGTCAATATGGCTCTGAAACATGGACTGTCACTCAGACCCTCCATAGTGGCACCCAACATAGACCAACAATAATGTAGATGGACACCTTAGGGAATCCCTACATCGGCGTAGGGAAAGACCACACCTTGTGTATGAAGACATTCTGCGGGGGGGGGGGGGGGGATGGGGGGGGGGGGGGCACGGGGCTTGACGACAGCAAAGAGATTAACAAATTCATGCTGGATAGACAGATCTGGAGAAAAGTCACATCTAAAGAGAAACACAACAATAAAGAGAAATATAACAATTATCTTTGGTTCCATCCTTATGTGGCAAAGAAGCGTTTTATAAATCTTTATTCCACTGGGAAGTTTTTAAAATAGGATAATGTTTTTGATGAAATTGTTTTTAAATATTGTATTTGATAATTAATTAATGTTGGTGGGGAAATATGTATTATATATTTTTTCACACAGTGCGATGATAGTTTGTAGACATGTGTGATGATGTGATGTCATAAATTTTATTTTACTTTACTTTTTGCGCAGACATTGAAGCTGCCCTAAGTCGAAGTAAGTCAAGTAAGTCAAAATAGTACAGTTTAGGCACAAGAACTATTTCTTCCATTTCAACTCAACAAGCGATTGTAGTGAAAACTAGAGTGGAAGCTTGGAGAAATTTTTTATTAGAATGAATCTATATTTTTGTATTTAAAAATAGAAATTGAGACTGAAGTATAATGAAGTTTTTAATACATTTCTTTAGCTTCTTATAACCATTGATACAAATGCCATAATCTTTCGCCAGCCCTCCAATAAATAATGTCCACTTTCAAGTTGCAATTTATATCCTTTAATTACACATGTCATAAACATAAGTATATTATAATGTAAACTTTTTGTCACAACAAGACTGGAATCCATAGTAACAACCCTTTATCGCTGCCAACAATTGTTATCTGGTCCAATAACTCATCTGGACTAGTGTTTCGGTGTGTGCAATAGGTTTAAGGCCGGACAGAAAGAGAAACAGCCCGGACTGGGAACTTTATGCTGAAGCTAACAGACGATATGCAAACCTCATCAGAACGGCGAAAAGACAAAATTGGAAACAATTCACAGGAAATATTACCAAGATCCCTGCTTTATCACGTATCCATAAAGTTCTAGGAAATAATGGAACACAAGGCTCGCTCAATAGTTTAAGGAAACCAGACGGTACTTTAACTAACTCACCCCAGGAAACTCTACAGGTACTCACCGATGCTCTCATACCATCGGACGGTAGCCCAGCCCTGCCAACACAGCAGAGTGCACCAGATGTTGCAATGATTCTCAAGATTACGGCACCACATCGCTTGAATCGGGCAGTAAAAGATCTTAACATGAACAAATCACCAGGTCCAGACGGAATTAGAAATGAGATGATCATAAAAGCTTGGAATAAAATAAAGGACCCTCTAAGAATGATTTTCCACCATTCATTAGCTCTAAGCTGTACACCAACCTCGTGGCAATCAACAACAGGTTGTGTAATCCCGAAGCCTGGAAAACCAGATTACACAAACCCCAAGGCATTCAGGATAATTTCACTAACATCCTGTTTCCAGAAACTTCTAGAACGACTTATCCTCTGGTATCTCGAACAGGACCTCAAGATCCCAGCGAAACTTACTAAGAGTCAACACGGTTTCAGGAAAGGGAAATCAACAGAATCAGCAATACATATACTAACAAGGAAAATTGAGGACGCCGTGGCAACAGGAAATTATGCTCTTGGAATCTTTCTTGATATCGAACAGGCATTTGATGCAATTAGTTTTCAGGCAATCAAAGATGCACTGTTACAAGCAGGGATTCCGGAAACAATCACAAACTGGATCTACTACATGGTAAGTAACAGGATGATCACAGTCACATACTGTGGTCACGATACCACAAAGAAAGCAACTAAAGGAAGTCCACAAGGAGGAGTTCTGTCCCCACTTCTATGGAACATAACGCTGGACACTTTCCTCAGCTCACTAGGAATACACACTAGTTTTGTCCAAGCCTTTGCGGACGACCTGGTAATACTAATCAGCGGAATTTGTAAAACTACGGTTCAGGAAATTTCTCAACGGCATCTAACTAACATCAACAGGTGGTGTGCCAGTAAAGGTCTCAAACTTAGTGCGTTAAAATCTAAGGCAATCCTTTTTACAAATAAAAGGGATAATATGCTTACTAACCCACTAATGGTAGGTAATAATCAGGTCCCTCAGGTAACTGATACAGTCTATCTAGGAGTAACCATTGACAGCAAACTATCATGGGGGAAGCATATTCAGGTGAAATGTAACAAAGCGGTACAACATCTTCAGGCATGCAACAGAGCAGTTGGCAAAACGTGGGGTATTACACCTACAGGGACGAGATGGATATATAACCAAATTATTCTCCCTTCTCTAGGTTACGCTGCATTCGCATGGCAGCATAGAATAGACGAAGCCCAATACCTAAAGACCAAGATGCAGGCAATTCAGAGACACGCTAGTATCATGATATCAAGAGGACTCAAAAGTACACCACTAGAAAACTTGGAAATCATGGCAGGAATCAAACCCATTGATCTAAAACTCAAGGAACTGGCCATACTTTCAGCTCGGAGACTCAAAATTAACGGTAATTGGAATTCTAACTACCAGTTTAGCAGAACAGGAAACTGTAAGTCCCATGCATACAATCTGGACAAAGCTATGTCAACCATACCAGCGATGAAATGTAAAATTACGGACATTATCGAAACTACCACAGTCTTGGATCGGAAGTTTAAAACAATAATACAGGAGCGGTCTAAAGCAACACAGCAGGTCGGAATCACCCCAGCAACACACTGGGCTATTTTCACAGACGGCTCAAAAATAGAACAGTTCTCAGGTGCAGGTTACTGCGTAATAAGAAACGCAAGCGAGGTCCAGAGACAAAGTTTCCACCTAGGCACTAATGCAACGGTATACCAGTGTGAACTGTTTGCTCTCAACACATCAGCTCACTGGGCAACTATCAATATTTCAGAACCTGGGAGTATAACATTCTTTTCAGATTCACAGGCAGCAATCCTAGCAGTCACACACCACACGGTCACATCTAACTTAGTTCTTGATACCATTAACTACCTTAACAAACTAGGACAAACACACTCAGTCAATGTCAGGTGGGTCCCAGGACATGCAGGTATTCCAGGAAACGAAAGAGCTGATGAACTAGCCAGAGAAGGATCACTCACAATCGCTTTAGGTCCTGAACCCTTCATCAGCATATCCGAAGGAGCAATTAAGACGGCAGTAAAGGAGTATTTACACGGAATTCATCTTCGTAGATACAGGAACACGGCACTGAGCGAGAAAGGGAAAATACCACTAACAATCCTACTCACCAAATATAAATACAGGAATCTTGGACTTGCAGGAAATCATCAAAGATGGCTAACCTGGCTCTTCACAGGACATAGCCCCCTAGCCTACTTCCAATACAAGGCAAACAATTTCACATCCCCCCGTTGTGAACACTGTCCAGAAGAGGAAGAAACCTCGGAACACTTCATGTGTCACTGTATAGGATACATGACCATTAGGCTAAGAATTTTCGGTAATATATTTCTAACCTGGGAAGACATAGTATCAGCTAGAATTAGTACGGTTATAAAATTTATCGAGGCAACCAATAGACTACTAAAGGAGGATCTTTTCGAGGATCCCATCAACCACTAACACATATAGGACATCTTGCAGTTTTATAGGCACTGACCGTCCCTGGAAGTCCCTGTCTCCCCATCGTTAACCCGTAAGGGGTTGCACCAGGGGCGGTGGTAACAGCACTTCAAGACTCTCGGAGTCTGTTGTCGATATCTATGTATAATATATTTATGGTATATAATTTGGGAGTCTCTCTCTCCAGCAGCAGGAGTTGGAGAATGGGGACGCGTTGTGAAAGCCACCGCAAGGAAGGCTTACAGTCGACGCCGACCAATCAAAAGAAGAAGGTTTAAGGCCCAGACATTCCTTGCCTTGTTAGTTGTGTGTCCTTTCACAATCCAATTAGCAGTCAAGGACAAAACTCACGAGAGTCGAGAAGAACAAAAACGTGAGTACAACCAAAGAGTCCTGAATGTAGAGAAAGCCATGTTCACCCAACAAGTATTTCAAAATATTTATTTTCGAGGGTGTCTAATGTTATAGCTAGACAATTACCATCGTTGAAATTATCCGTGTATATTGTTTAAAAAAATGTATTGGGAATATTAATAATAATTCTATACAGTTCCATAATTGAATCAATTATGGCCCCTTATCGTGGGCAGAATATGTGTCTTTGTTGAAGTGTCCTGGTATAAAACTCATTTGAGTGACTGCATTAAAATAATTTAAGGAGAGTTATCTTTAAACTTTCAGACCACAGACAATAGGGATAAATACTAGGACCTACTAATATCAAAACAAAATTTTAGCCATCTAAATTGTTGTTAAGCTTTCTCTTCTCCTACGATTGACTAGAGGAACCATCTTTGGCGAGTATTAGGAACTTACAAATACCGTGCTGTAAGTTTGCAAAGCATGTGGACTTGCTCTATCCAGAGCCCTTGCGCTTGCAGTAGGGCGCGCCCGCCTCACGGCGGTAAAAAGGCTTTTCTTGACTTGTGAAACAAGCGCTCCCGAAGTGGCGCGAAAGCACATGGTTAGGTGAACATGTGGACTAAGTGGGTCGAAAGTACTCGACTTGAAAGTGGGTGTTGAGAATTCTCAACTAAACTAAAGATAATGACGTCCAGAACATGAGTTGACCATTGTTAATGATCTGGCCCGGCGCGCGCTACTTCGTAGCACTTGCCATCGAGAAGAAAGCGGCGCACGCTACTTCGAAGAAATTTAGACGAGTAACATCCGTCAAGAACATGAGGCAATAAAGTGAGTAGTAGAGGCTGAAGGGGAAGTAATGTCACAAAGAGTTGTCATACGTTGTATGACCCGCCGCGCACGAGTGCGCGGCTCCCCCTGTATCGTCGAAACTCTACAGTGAAGCAACAGTGGGGGTCACCACGTGATGCAAACAAAGAGATCAATAAAACAAGAAATTCAATCAAACAAGAAATTTAATCTTAGCACATTTTACAAAATAAAAATATGTAAAACAATTCATCAAATATGTGGCTTATCGTGGCGCAGTTCGTGCGCGGCAGGTCAAAATACGAATGACAACAACACTTCCAGTAAGGGTTGCCGTTTGTTGCGGATTCCGAATCATCCCCATGAAATAGGGTTCGGTTATAATGCTCCCTAAAATGTTTCCCTACCTGGCAAAAAATTGTATCACGTCGTGACCTTGACCATTGTTAATGGTTTGGCCCGGCGCCCGCTACTTCGTAGCACTTGCCATCGGGCCATTTCGAGAAGAAAGCGGCGCGCGCTACTTCGAAGAAATTTAGACGAGTAACATCCGTCAAGTCGTGACCCGAAGGTCGTTTCACTAATACAGGGTAGCCGCGCACTGATCGTGCGCGGCGGGTCATACAACATATAACATATGACTTGATTCACGATGTCAATCCTTCGCAGCTCGGTGAAGCACAGTGGTGCATCCCGCCGATCTACCGAAGAGAAGCATTATTTGATGCGCGCGCGACCCAGTAGTGCATCGCGCTACAATGTATGACAAGCAAGATATTGGCGGAAAACTTTCTCCGCGATCACGTGATAAGACCGTATAGTATAATATAAGGAAGTTGGTATAATTTTTCGTTAGGGTTAGGGTTTCAGCATATGGTTTTCTTACGGATTGGGTTAGGGTTAGGATTTAACGGGTGGTATACTCGTAAAATATTTGAGTCCAACTCGGTGCGCGTTCTGGTAGGCTATATAATATATATATTTCATGATGCACTATAAACTTGATTTGCGACAGAAATTTTAGACAATTTATCTGCTTACGTGTAATTTCAAACTCTTATCAGTTACCATGTCTTTTATCTAATTTTTATCAGCAGATTTATAAATCTGCTGTTCATTTGTAGTTTTTACCATGCCAGTTATGAGTAACTTTTTGCCTTCTATCAATTGAGTGCAGCTTTCAGTTTCAAAATTTTCAGTTTATTCAGATTTTTCGTTTTCAATATTGCAAATTTTTAATAAATCATGTTCAGATTATGGTGATAATGGATGTAAAGGTACTTCAACCGAATTAACAATCCAACCGTGTGTATGACGTGTCCCAGTAGCCAATCATAATATATGTATTTCTACCGGTGGCACCTACTGGATGGCGGTTAGATGAGTACACTACTCTCACAAGCATCTCGAGTCTCTCGGTGATCCTGCCTCCACACCACACTCAGTCTGGACTCCCTTCCGGCCGACCGAACTATTTTCCTAATATCTCCTAATATAACTTTGATCGAATAGGCCTAAATTCATGATGCACTATAAACTTGATTTGCGACAGAAATTTTAGACAATTTATCTGCTTACGTGTAATTTCAAACTCTTATCAGTTACCATGTCTTTTATCTAATTTTTATCAGCAGATTTATAAATCTGCTGTTCATTTGTAGTTTTTACCATGCCAGTTATGAGTAACTTTTTGCCTTCTTATATCAATTGAGTGCAGCTTTCAGTTTCTAAATTTTCAGTTTATTCAGATTTTTCGTTTTCAATATTGCAAATTTTTAATAAATCATGTTCAGATTATGGTGATAATGGATGTAAAGGTACTTCAACCGAATTAACAATCCAACCGTGTGTATGACGTGTCCCAGTAGCCAATCATAATATATATATATATATATATATATATATGATATAATAAACCTACAAGGTTAGGATCAGATTAGAGTGTTAGGTTTTCGAATATTCGTTCAGGGCCGGCTAGAGATCGGATTGAATAAGTCACGTGACAGTCGAGTGTAGAGTGATTTTGTTATACAGTCATGTCACGTGATCGAGACAGTTTTCCGCCAATATCTTGCCAGGAGAGCATTTTAACCCTATGTCACGGGGGGTTGTATCACGTCGTTGACCATTGTTAATGGTCTGGCCTGGCGCGCTACTTCGTAGCACTTGCCATAACATTTCGAGAAGAAAGCGGCGCGCGCTACTTCGAAGAAATTTAGACGAGTAACATCCGTCAATCACGTCGTGCCCCCCATTGTCGTTTCACTATCGTGGCCACTATAGTCTACAACGTATGACAAGTGAACACCTCGTTGACAATAATATGAAATAATCATGTCCGCTTGCATATAAGTATGTTACTGGGCGGCGCTCAGCCTGTCATTCCGCCGAATCTTTATTTATGTTTATGAACATAATAGCCTGGGGTCCCCAGGTAAATGAGTATGACGAAGAATAAAATCATTGGTTTATCTTTTTAAATTACTCTATGCTCTATAAAAATTTAAAGATCATGAGAATTATTTAATCGCGAAAAGTGTTTAAATTAATACATAATAGATGTCACAATTGAGCACGTTAATGCGTTTTATTAGCAAGTATGAAGTATTATTGATATTATATATGGCCATATACTTAGGACGTCCGGCAAAGAGGGAGGGGGTGGTTTTGGAATTTCGGACAAATCCGGACAGGGGGAGGTAGTTTCTGAAAATCCGGACGTTGGTTTTATTTGTATTCTTAAGAGTAGCTGGAAATCCGGACGTCCGCGGGAGGGGGGTGGTTTTGAAAATTCGGACACACCCGGACAGGGAGTGGTCTGAAAATCTGCAATTTTGGCGGACGTCCTAACTCTAAGTAGATGGCCCCTTAAACTTAAAGCATAGTGGTAAAAGTTAGACTAGTAGATGGATATCACATAAAGATACCAATCCCAATTAATACGAGCTACTCTATTATTCCACTGCTCTCTTTATGGTAGAATTAACCAAATATAAGAGAGTCAAACAAAGTTTGGTAACATGAAAGACAGCCGAGCGAGGAGCTACTTAAGATTTGGCCGATCGTTAATTTCCATCGGTCATTAAATTGAATTAGTACTAGTAGCTGTAAACGTAGAACCAGAAAATAGCAACTGTTGAGGCTAAAATTAAGGTTGTCCCTTCGGCTCCATTGCAGTTTTCGTAATCGCAGGTTTTACAATCGTCGAGTTTCCAGGTAGCATTGGGGCTATGAGCAGTGTCACACGATCCACACCCGCACACAGTTAGGTTTGCGTTGTTCTCCTTGTAGCTCGGCTTCGGCCTGAGGTGCATTCGTGTCTTAGGGGTGGGGGGGGGGGGGGGTGGGTGCAGCAGGGAGGCGGAGGGGGTGTTCAGCAGGGGGGGGGGGGGGGGGGGAGGAGGGCGGGTACAAATTCCCCGAGAATAGTTGAGTGACAGCCTTATTACTCTCGCAGAAAGTTCTTACTTCTTTAGGAAAGGTAAAATAGTGACATATAAAGACTTACCCCCAACAGTGAATGTCCTGTAAGAGAGACCCATTGCTGCACTTAACAGAGATGCCTCCTTGAAAGCAACTATAAGTAAAGATAGGAGGGTGGTAAGAGTTACAGTTGCTATTATCCTGTATACTGGCGGTCTCGTTCCAGGCTGCACAAGATAGGCAGGTGCCGTTATCAGCACTATCAGGACATCCTCCACATCCATACTCCGAGAAAGTGTTGTTTGCTTCATTGTAGTTCGGCCTGAACGAGATGTGTACTAGTGAAGGCAATCCCGACTTCGGGATTCCCGAAATTTTCTCAATTCCCGATTTTCGGGAATTTTCAATAAATGTGTTATAACTTATACTTCATACTTCAGTAAATCTTAAAATATTCGAATAAATTGACTACAACAGAGGTTCAACTATAGAATTAAAAGTCGAGTCACCGTATGAAAATGAGTTGATTACAATTTACACGAAAGGGACCTGAACATGATGATTGATGAGCGCCATTTGCTTTCGGGAATCTCGGGATTTTTTTGGTCGGGATTCCCAAATCCCGGGATTGAATAATTTGATCGGGATTGACTTCACTAATGTGTACTAATGTTTGAGAAACAAATCGAAAATGAATTGATATGACCGATTAATAAAAATAATGGCAATGCGACAATTAACATTTAACAAGGTGTTGTAAATTGTAAAATGGAATTTTGCATAAACAACTGACTGGTGACAGAAAGCAGCAGCTTTTGCTTCGTCTCCATTAGTTCCACTAGCAGTACATTTATCGGTAATGGTAGAGTTATCACTGATTATATCCGAACCTGAAGGTGAGGACTGAGGATATGGTAAAACTAAAATAACGCTGAAGCAGTACAGTAAAGCCAAAATTAAAAAGCCAAAATTAATTGAAAACAATTAATATTATTCAGTTTTTTTGACTGGAAGTTGCCGAAAAATCGTTTAACCAACCACAATGATTTACCTTCAATAACGCAGGTATAGGTCCAATAGTATTCCTCAGCCATGACGGTAACTACTTGGAATATCGCTACAACAGCGAGCCAAGTAAAGGTTTTCATCATGCCAACAGCCTGGGCCAGTTAATGTTATTGACTTGATCTCACTTTTATCTTGATTGATGATGTCAACCCTTCAGATCGTTGCACTGCGAATTAAAAGAGCAACGATCTAGTAAATGGTAAAAACGATAGTTTGCGCGGCGCGTCGAAGTCCTCCAATAAATAATTATTAAACAGAACAAAAGGGAGAAATCTTCGTTTGAAGTGAAGCCGTAAAACAATAAGCTAGAAAAAACTTTGGCATGTAACTGTAAGCAGTTGGTATCGAATTCAAGATAAGAGATAAGAGTCATCAAATAACAGCCACATGTCAGCCTGACAGTCTATATCTGTATTTGTTTGCCGTCCCATGTTGAGACAATATCACAATTTAATTTTATGTTAACTTTATTTTAGAGCATAGACGTTATTGCCCCCTTATCTCAAAAAAGAAATGACATAAAATTAACTTACATGAACAGACGCAGAGGAGACCTTTTCAAGTACAAGTAAGTAAGAAAAATAGGTCACCCCACGAGGTAGTTATTTAAAACATTTCCTGGTGTTTGAAATCTCTCCAAGATTAACTGAAGAGAGCACTTTATATTCATTTCACAGTAATCAAAATCCACGATTTACAGTACAGTTTGGGCGAAAGGAAAATAATATAGTGAATGGATAAACTCATAACTGTAGTTTATATTTTATTTCATCGACAGTTGTCGTCAAATTGTGTGCATGAAAAACAGAGAATTTGAAATTACAAATGTGCTAAATTTTCATGTTACGAGCGTAACAGTTCAGACTTTGAACTTACGGCGGACGTTGCAGGGGGGGGGGGGGGGGGGGACGTTGCAGGGGGGGGGGGGGGGGGGGGGGGGGACGTTGCAGGGGGGGGAGGGTTACATGTGTGATGTGCATTGAACTGTAAATTCTCGCATATAAATTTTTGGGAGGTTGCAAGTAAAAATTGCACCTTATTCATATCTCTGCAAATAAATAAACTTATTTTGAAGTTGTTCAACATCACAGGAGCAATTAGTGATACATTTTACAAATCTTAATTTCGTCTCTAATTTATCACATTAAATCGTTAAAAGTTTTCCCAGGTCCAACAAAATATTAAAACTGACATTTACAGAATTAGCTTCTAATAATAATGATTATATTACTAGAGTACTCTACTTCTAATACTGCTACTATATAGTATAGAGTATATAGTCAATACAGCATATAGTCAATACAGAAATGGTTATTGGTGAGAATTTCCCTGAGCCAGCAGTAAACACAATAACTCAAAAGTTTAAACTTTAATCAAGCTGAAATCCATAAATTTACTATTGGCATTTGGCAATATAAACTCACATAGTTTCATTTCGAACAATTAATCTACTAATAAACTGAGCAATTAACAAATTGAATCAGAGTGCGTCCACTCTAAGAAGAGAAGTAGAATCCAGGAGTTGAGGAAGAGGGCCAGTATCCCTGGAAACACACACAGACAACTGGTTAATATTGTATACTCCGGGTGTAGAGAAGACAGCGGTCAAGTTTACTGATCTCGTCACGTGATCAGGTATCTCTATCTTGTGACGGACCACGCCCGACCACATGAAGGG
Organism: Bolinopsis microptera; assembly: GCF_026151205.1. NCBI lineage: Eukaryota > Metazoa > Ctenophora > Tentaculata > Lobata > Bolinopsidae > Bolinopsis > Bolinopsis microptera. The sequence goes on along the minus strand of NC_087081.1, from coordinate 17,442,444 downwards.
GAGTGTGTCCTTTGGTGGAGCCGGCCTGTGGGAATATCATATCATAACCACAATAATAGGGGAGTAATACTTTGGTGGGGCCGGCCTGTGGGAATATCATATCATAACCACAATAATAAGGGAGCAATACTTTGGTGGAGCCGGCCTGTGGGAATATCATATCATAACCACAATAATAAGGGAGCAATACTTTGGTGGGGCCGGCCTGTGGGAATATCATATCATAACCACAATAATAAGGGAGCAATACTTTGGTGGAGCCGGCCTGTGGGAATATCATATCATAACCACAATAATGAGGGAGCAATACTTTGGTGGAGCCGGCCTGTGGGAATTTCATATCATAACCACAATAATAGGGGAGCAATACTTTGGTGGAGCCGGCCTGTGGGAATATCATATCATAACCACAATAATAAGGGAGCAATACTTTGGTGGAGCCGGCCTGTGGGAATTTCATATTATAACCACAATAATAAGGGAGCAATACTTTGGTGGAGCCGGCCTGTGGGAATATCATATTATAACCACAATAATAAGGGAGCAATACTTTGGTGGAGCCGGCCTGTGGGAATTTCATATCATAACCACAATAATAAGGGAGCAATACTTTGGTGGAGCCGGCCTGTGGGAATTTCATATCATAACCACAATAATAAGGGAGCAATACTTTGGTGGAGCCGGCCTGTGGGAATATCATATCATAACCACAGGGGGGGGGGTCCAAGGGGAACTTTGGGGAGTTTTGGGGAACTTTTTTTTGGGGAACTTCAGGAAACCTGGGGGACTTTCCCAAAGTTCCCCAAAAAATTATCAATGAAACAAATAATTTTGGGGAATTTTGGGGAACTTTTTTTTGGGTAACTTCAGAAAGTTCCCCAAAATTCCCCAAAATTCCCCAAAGTTCCCCAAAAAAATTATAATGCCAAACAAATTATCATGCTGCATGTATCAACAAGTAAGTTAAGATTATACCTTATAATAACATACATGTTAACATTAATGGGTATTAATGTATATTAGAGAAATTTTGAATAATTTTGAATAATTTTGAATAATTTTAAATAATTTTGAATAATTTTGGGGAATTTTGGGGAACTTTGGGGAGTTTTGGGGAACTTTTTTTTGGGGAACTTCAGAAATCTTGGGGGACTTTCCCAAAGTTCCCCAAAGTTCCCCTTGGACCCCCCCCCCAACCACAATAATAGGGGAGCAATACTTTGGTGGAGCCGGCCTGTGGGAATATCATATCATAACCACAATAATAAGGGAGCAATACTTTGGTGGAGCCGGCCTGTGGGAATATCATATCATAACCACAATAATAGGGGAGCAATACTTTGGTGGAGCCGGCCTGTGGGAATATCATATCATAACCACAATAATAAGGGAGCAATACTTTGGTGGAGCCGGCCTGTGGGAATTTCATATCATAACCACAATAATAAGGGAGCAATACTTTGGTGGAGCCGGCCTGTGGGAATTTCATATCATAACCACAATAATAAGGGAGCAATACTTTGGTGGAGCCGGCCTGTGGGAATTTCATATCATAACCACAATAATAGGGGAGCAATAATTTGGTGGAGCCGGCCTGTGGGAATATCATATCATAACCACAATAATAAGGGAGCAATACTTTGGTGGAGCCGGCCTGTGGGAATTTCATATCATAACCACAATAATAAGGGAGCAATACTTTGGTGGAGCCGGCCTGTGGGAATTTCATATCATAACCACAATAATAGGGGAGCAATACTTTGGTGGAGCCGGCCTGTGGGAATTTCATATCATAACCACAATAATAGGGGAGCAATACTTTGGTGGAGCCGGCCTGTGGGAATTTCATATCATAACCACAATAATAGGGGAGCAATACTTTGGTGGAGCCGGCCTGTGGGAATTTCATATCATAACCACAATAATAGGGGAGCAATACTTTGGTGGAGCCGGCCTGTGGGAATTTCATATCATAACCACAATAATAGGGGAGCAATACTTTGGTGAAGCCGGCCTGTGGGAATATCATATCATAACCACAATAATGAGGGAGCAATACTTTGGTGGAGCCGGCCTGTGGGAATTTCATATCATAACCACAATAATAAGGGAGCAATACTTTGGTGGAGCCGGCCTGTGGGAATTTCATATCATAACCACAATAATAAGGGAGCAATACTTTGGTGGAGCCGGCCTGTGGGAATTTCATATCATAACCACAATAATAGGGGAGCAATACTTTGGTGGAGCCGGCCTGTGGGAATTTCATATCATAACCACAATAATAGGGGAGCAATACTTTGGTGGAGCCGGCCTGTGGGAATTTCATATCATAACCACAATAATAGGGGAGCAATACTTTGGTGGAGCCGGCCTGTGGGAATTTCATATCATAACCACAATAATAGGGGAGCAATACTTTGGTGGAGCCGGCCTGTGGGAATTTCATATCATAACCACAATAATAGGGGAGCAATACTTTGGTGGAGCCGGCCTGTGGGAATTTCATATCATAACCACAATAATAAGGGAGCAATACTTTGGTGGAGCCGGCCTGTGGGAATTTCATATCATAACCACAATAATAGGGGAGCAATACTTTGGTGGAGCCGGCCTGTGGGAATTTCATATCATAACCACAATCATAGGGGAGCAATACTTTGGTGGAGCCGGCCTGTGGGAATTTCATATCATAACCACAATAATAGGGAGCAATACTTTAGGGTAAGTATAGGAGCAAGTGAGTAGGAATAACATTATCTGACTAACCTGCCAGCAGTGGTATTAGCAGTAACCATAACAGTAAGTGAGGTGTTGTAACAGTTTGTAATGTGCAGTGTTACCGGTACCGGCAGGAGAGGTGCCGTCTTGAAATCTGCTGACCAAGTTTCCTGGTAACTCAGACCCAAACTTAGTAACTGTGGGAATGTATATATTATGTGCGCTACAGGTAAAATTGTTTGCTACGATAAAAGTAGATTATAAGTACGTTTGACGGATACAAATTAATAACTTATTAACTAAAGAGATACAAGTTAAGTAACTTATTAACTTAGTAACTGATTGGATGTGAATTGTCAGTTTAGAATTAGTTGATTGAAGAACTGCTCAATGCTCTTATTGCTCATGTCTCACAAAATATTGGAATTATTGTTGTATTTTGATGGCTTATTAGCGACAAATTTATAATAACTTTTCATTAATTAAGTCGGTACCTGTTGAGGTTGTGGAAGGAGAGAAGCCTGTAGAGCGGTGTGGTTTTGAGCATGGAGTATTCTAGACTTGTTCCCCTCCTCAGAGACACTGCCCTCCCAGAACACTAACATTCCTGCGGTGGGAACTGTGTGTTAAAGAGAACACTAGCATTCCTGCGGTGGGAACTATGTATTAAAGAGGACACTAGCATTCCTGCAGTGCGAACTATGTATTAAAGAGGACACTAGCATTCCTGCAGTGGGAACTGTGTATTAAAGAGAACACTAGCATTCCTGCAGTGGGAACTGTGTATTAAAGAGAACACTAGCATTCCTGCAGTGGGAACTGTATTAAAGAGAACACTAGCATTTCTGCAATGGGAACTGTGTATTAAAGAGAACATTAGCATTCCTGCAGTGGGAACTGTGTATTAAAGAGAACACTAGCATTCCTGCAGTGGGAACTGTGTATTAAAGAGAACACTAGCATTCCTGCAGTGGGAACTGTGTATTAAAGAGAACACTAGCATTCCTGCAGTGGGAACTGTATTAAAGAGAACACTAGCATTCCTGCAGTGGGAACTGCGTATTAAAGAGAACACTAGCATTCCTGCAGTGGGAACTGTGTATTAAAGAGAACACTAGCATTCCTGCAGTGGGAACTGTGTATTAAAGAGAACACTAGCATTCCTGCAGTGGGAACTGTGTATTAAAGAGAACACTAGCATTCCTGCAGTGGGAACTGTGTATTAAAGAGAACACTAGCATTCCTGCAGTGGGAACTGTGTATTAAAGAGAACACTAGCATTCCTGCAGTGGGAACTGTGTATTAAAGAGAACACTAGCATTCCTGCAGTGGGAACTGTGTATTAAAGAGAACACTAGCATTCCTGCAGTGGGAACTGTGTATTAAAGAGAACACTAGCATTCCTGCAGTGGGAACTGTGTATTAAAGAGAACACTAGCATTCCTGCAGTGGGAACTGTGTATTAAAGAGGACCAGGAAACAAATATATTTTCTTGATGGGAAAGAACTAAAGCAGATAAGTGGTAAAATGAAACATTGTTTCCTGCAAAGTATGAACTATGTAGTGAGTATGTACCCATGTTATAGTGGGGAGATGTAAAGTATGTACCCATGTTATAGTGGGGAGATGTAAAGTATGTACCCATGTTATAGTGGGGAGATGTAAAGTATGTACCCATGTTATAGTGGGGAGATGTAAAGTATGTACCCATGTTATAGTGGGGAGATGTAAAGTATGTACCCATGTTATAGTGGGGGGATGTAAAGTATGTACCCATGTTATAGTGAGGAGATGTAAAGTATGTACCCATGTTATAGTGGGGAGATGTAAAGTATGTACCCATGTTATAGTGGGGAGATGTAAAGTATGTACCCATGTTATAGTGGGGAGATGTAAAGTATGTACCCATGTTATAGTGGGGAGATGTAAAGTATGTACCCATGTTATAGTGGGGGGATGTAAAGTATGTACCCATGTTATAGTGAGGAGATGTAAAGTATGTACCCATGTTATAGTGGGGAGATGTTAAGTATGTACCCATGTTATAGTGGGGAGATGTAAAGTATGTACCCATGTTATAGTGGGGAGATGTTAAGTATGTACCCATGTTATAGTGGGGAGATGTAAAGTATGTACCCATGTTATAGTGGGGAGATGTAAAGTATGTACCCATGTTATAGTGGGGAGATGTAAAGTATGTACCCATGTTATAGTGGGGAGATGTAAAGTATGTACCCATGTTATAGTGGGGAGACGTAAAGTATGTACCCATGTTATAGTGGGGAGATGTTAAGTATGTACCCATGTTATAGTGGGGAGATGTTAAGTATGTACCCATGTTATAGTGGGGAGATGTAAAGTATGTACCCATGTTATAGTGGGGAGATGTAAAGTATGTACCCATGTTATAGTGAGGAGATGTAAAGTATGTACCCATGTTATAGTGGGGAGATGGACTGTCTGCGGAGGTTTTGTTCGCCTCAAGGCAGGCCTGTGATCTCCTGTACAGATCTAGCACGTGATTAGCTGAGGTGTCTACTAGCGGTCCACCTCCCAAACTGAGAGGAGTTTCAGCGTTATGAGGTTATTTATAGACAATATCATCTCATGTTACCTCTAGACTATGGAACTTCAGCTTGTTTTATTTCTAATCTGAATCAGAGAACATTACAATTACAGCTAATAATCATGGTGTATCAAAATTTGAGATTTCGTGTATCGTTGATATATTTATATATACCATTAGACATTACCTGACACTAGAAAAGTAAGCAGATTCCTTGGGAGAAAGTTCAGCTCTAAATGGAATGTTGATACTTGCACCTGGATACACAACTAATGGAATGTTAGACTCCAAGCTATTCATGATCCAACGGTTGCTCACCAAACTCAGCTGGGTCACCTGTAAAGTAACAATGTTAAACCTATAACTTATAAGTGATAAATAAAAAGTGATAACGTCGGAAACATGGGTGAATGTAGATGGAAATGAGGTGGAAATAACATAACTTCGTGGAATCGTGCCGAGAGCTAATACCGCATTCTTTTTATTTACTGTTGATCGATCTTCTCTGTTCAAATGCTATCTTCAAGTTTAAAGACGTAGGTGGTGTTATGTAACACAAACTCACATGAAGATCTTGTAGACTGAGCGAATAATATCCCACATTGTTAACGATAACAGAACCCAGCAGCTGTAATTTGTTGTGGGACGTCGGAGTAACGTTACAAACTCGCGATTCTACCGTCACGCTCACACTGATGTTGACCTTCGTTTCTGTGCTCACTGCCCGGTGACTGAGAAAAATCATACTTGAAGTTAATCAATTGAAATGGTTAATTTGCAAAGTAAAATTCAATTTTGAACAATTCTAAAAGTGACATATTTCCAGTAAATAACTTGTTTGAAAACCAAATAGAATAATATATGATACAAAGAAAACTTCATTTACGGACGTGAGGAGAGTAAGGACTCCTCCAACTACATTAAATCAATTCCTTCTGTAACGTCCTCAATAAATTTTAGTTGATGATGAGAGATAAGACTCAGAATTGGGATTGAAAAATTTTAAGTCGAAATAGGAGTTCTGTCCCGGCCGATAGAATCCCCTGGCACGGATGTCAGGGTGCACATTGTCTCCTGTTAGTGTGGCATTTGTTGAGAAAGTCTCCCCGTCTAGAGTCTGCAGGTGGGGTTCACATTTCACGTCTTTACAAACAGTTGATATTTGTTTGGCGATGAAATCCCTAACTGAGTTGTGGCGGATGATGATGTAGCCTCCTCTTGGACCTTTGGACAGTTTAGAGCATGGTTGATGCCCATTTTGGCCCAACAAACACATGACTGAAGTAATCGTGGAAGGTCTTTGTTATATCGTAGAAGTAGACTATTCCTGAATTCCCCTTTGTTCAGTGTGAAACCATAAATCTCTCACTGCTTTCATTGCAGACTAACGTATATTCTGATTCTTGCTTATCTGCTCTCACTTTGAGAATTTCTTGCAGCGACTCGGAATCCTGATCTATATCTGTTTCAATTCCGGCCATGGCCTTTACTAAGAACTAATCACTTCCATGGATGTTTGATACTCCTCTGATGCCAACTTTGATAAAACTGGTATGCCTAGTCCCCCATATCGTACGGGTAGCGCAACTGTTCTTGGTGTAATAGGGCATCCAAATAAAGCCGGTATGAATTTCTCATCGATAAGCATGTCAAGAGGTTGCAAGTATTGATCTATTCCTTCAATTGTTCTCATGAAGTATGTAATTTTGTGTCTAAATCCATGAGTGAATGCTGCATGAGCTGCTTGTGGCTGGGATTGACCAAAATCTGATAATCTGTTGATCATTTTGGCCCATTCTTCAACTAAATTATTGATGTAAAGTTGTTTATATTCCTGTGACTCAATAACCGCTCCAAGATGTCTCTGTCCATTTATTTTTATCTCAATCCCGCTTTCTCCAAATATAACTAAAAAAGAATATTGATGAAGGAGCAATGAACTAACATTTCATTTGCATGTCAGTTAACTTCTACACAAATTGTTTTTGTTCTTTCTTAAGTTGCAATTCCAAGGCCACAACGCTTAACTTCACGAAGTTAAGAATGTATAGAAGATAAGCATATAAAGCAATGCAACATCCTTTAATTTCAGTGTCTACAAGTAGTTCATTTTTCTTTAGACAGATCTGAGCATTCGTTCGAATTTCGAGGGAAACGCCTTGCGTATAGTAATTTTAGTATTATATTGATTTAACTTGGCTATAGTATTTCGGCATTATCGACGGCGAGCTCTGTTGCTCTCACGCCTCAGCTCACCACTAAAGACATTTTTTGGGGCTGCCATCTGTTGATGAAATTATTGATTTTATGTTTGGAAATTCGTTACTGTCATAACGTTATCTTCATTGCTAGGTTTTATGACAATTTTCAATAAGACGTACTCGAAGAAACAGGCTACAACAGTGCTACTTGATGATGAAATTAAAGTTTCTCTTCGCTCTCACATTGGCTCTGATCACGGGTAGGATTTCATTCCATATTATTATTTTGAAGACATACAGGAGTTATGTAAACAAGCAGGAATGCAACGAGTAATAAATTTAAAAGACTACTACAAATTTCAAATTTGATGAACCTTTAATGATATTTGCAGCCACTACTGAGGACAGAGTAAAAATTACAACGAGGCTCTAAAATATATGTTAGAACTAGTTAAAAATAGCCATTGCATCTGGACACTAAGAGTCGGAAAGGCAATTTTAAGAGATATAAACATTTTCTGCATTTTACTGCTTAATAAATTATTTGAGTAAAGAGTTACTAGGAGATTTTCGATATTATGATTAAAGACGATAGGCAGCCCTTCATTTTAAAGACTTTTGCCCTACCTATGTGAACGATATTAATTTCAGTTAAACAAGTCAAGACAGATTGCAGAAAAGACCTAAGCGGGTTTGAAAAGCTTCTTCTAGAGGAGCACAATAAAATCAGAGATTTATACCCTGAACTGCCAAGTTTATGCTATGCTGGAAGCGCTAATGGAATCCACCTCAACGCTCAACAGTGGGTAGAAAGTAGTACAGCTAATAAAACTACAGTTGATGATTTATCGCACAGTCCCTTGGCAGTAGAAAAAAAGGTAGGAGAGAACATAGGAAAAATGCTTGCGGTTGAAGGTGACGTAGAAACGGTCATATCTATTGTGAGAGATTGGTTCAATCCTTGTCAGTATGTACTGTTAGATCTTATCGATGCTCAGGGGATAGACGACTATGGGTTAAGGAAATGCGCTCAGATCCTGTGGAAGAGTACCATGTATGTCAACTGTGGCCTTAAAATAATGCCAGACAAGCAAGTTTTAACAATGTGTCAATATTATCCTCCTATGATTCTAGCATCTAGTAATATCAAGGAGAACCTTGTATCATTGACGGGTCGGGAACACATCATAGAGGACCAGCGGAGTTATCAGTTCAACTTCAGTAGGTCACAATTACAGTTTAAAGCATTCCAAGCTGTGGAGTTCGGACTAACCATATTTCAAAATAACACGCGAGGACCTTTATTGGAATGGAAGTTAGATCCTCAAAAAAATGCAATTTATTATTTAAAGTACTGTGACTTAGAATTGCTAGTCAACGAAAACACCGAACACTACACACAAATTGTGTACACTCTTTACACAATAAAAGTAAATGAAGTGGGTTTCGAAATATTGGCCAATGGAACAACGATGTTTTTCATCGAAGTGGGAAAGATCGAAGGAGCAGAGGATTGCCTGGAGGACTGGAAAACTTTGACTAAATCAGAATATGCCGGTTTCAAGACAAGGATTATAGGATACTTAAAATATGATATTAAAAATTGGTTTAGACCTTTGCCAACTTCAAACTTAAAGAAACTAGACATCGATTATGGTATGAAAATAGAAGACTTATTTTCAAGAGATGAAAGGGGCAAAAGGCAAGCAGATGTGACAGGAATTTATGAGACAGAGAACAACGTATTTGACCTTGATGATGACGATAACGACTCATCATCACAGAAGTTAACCGATAAAAAGCATTACATTATAACTGACAACGATGGCAAGAAAATAAACGTTACTTTCCCACCGATTCACGTGACATTTGGTACACGAACAAACGGAGCAGCTAAAACCTTTATAGACACCACTGATGATTTTGAAGGAATAGAAAGATTTCAGCTCATACTCCAGCAAGGGGAACATAAAGGAATCCTCACGGGTAATGATCAACTTTACACTTGGCAAGAAGCTAAGAAAGCGTATGAGGAAAAGGGACTTTTGCTTCCGTACATTACTGCCGAGCTTAAGTCGAACGACTTCGGAAGGTTTGTTTGTTTTGTTTTGTTTTGAAACCTTACGGTGGAGGCTGGCGTGTGCCGCAATTTATTAATCAATGGTAATTACATGATAAATGAAATTATAGAAGTCACACTGAAATATAATAATGTAAAATAAAATATATTAAAATAAATGCTCTACTAAAAGTACAGGGTGGCCCATAAGTGACTACCCACACGCAACCTCTTAATAACTCACGTAATTCGTCTCCAAATTGCACCAAAATTTCAGAGATTATAGATATGGGTCAAACTTAGATTTCCTGAAAGTTTCGTAAGTCACGCCCAATTACAGTGGGCGTGGCGTGACACTCCCTCTTTTTCACTATTGTCTTCATAAAATGAGAACGCTTTAAGCTAAGAACTCAAAATTTTTTGCACACATTTAGCTTGATAATTAAAAACCTTTCCCAAAGTTTCAAGTTCATTGGTTAAAATATGGCTAAGTTATGACCATTTCAAAACTCATCGGATACGTGATCCGAGCACTCAGTCAGTGATCTCGTCACTTGGTTAATGGCCTGTTTGGCTCACATGCACCGCTTGATTGGTTGCAGCCTGCTTATGGGCCGGCCTATACAGCTGACTGCACCTAAAACGCTATCACACGAATTTATGGTGGTGTCACCATTTCAGGGCTTGTTAGCCCTGCTAGTCACAGGTTCCTTACAATCAATAAAAAGGAATGAACCATCCATTGAATCATCGAAAATGGTTCACTATCCTCCCTTTACTGCAGAACAACGATTGTTCGTCTACCTGAAGAAAGAAAATGGGGAGTTCTACCCTCAGATTAAACGACAATTTCAGATGAAATTCAACCGACCACCCCCTTGCCGGAAAAGCTGCTTTGACATTCATCACAAGATCAAGTTTACGTTTTCTGCACACGATCGGCGAAGAGTCGGCAGAAGACGAACTGCGAGGACTGTAGAAAACATCACAATGGTTGTTGGTGACGTGATGGACACACCTAAGATTGGCACCCGGAAACGAGCTCCTGCCTTAGACATCAGCAGAACCCTTCAGCGAATCCTAAAGCAAGACCTTTCTAACCGGGCCTACTGAATCACAAAGAAACACAAACTTTTGGACCGTGATTTCCAATCGAGGATAGATTTCGCCAACACATTCCTGTCCAAGCACAAGGTGGATCCCTACTTTGAGGACGAAATCTGGTACAGCGACAAGGCCATATAAACGGTTATGTCAACTCCCAGAATGCAATTCACTGGGGCTCTACTAGACCGGATGAAGTGGTGGAGAGAACGGCTTTTCCTGAAAAGGTCACGATCTGGTTTTTATCCTAAAAATTTGTGTTTCCCTTTCTAGCAAAGTCATCATCGGTATCCAATCAAAGCCTAATGAACCTCATTAATACACGCTAACGCCTTACTCTTGATCAGATTGGGTGACGAGATCACTAATTGAGTGCAAATATCACTGACTGAGTGCTCGGATCACATATCCGATGGATTTTAAAATGGTCATAACTCAGCCATATTTAAACCAATGAACTTGAAACTTTTTGAAAAGTTTTCAATTATCAAGCCAAATGTGTGCAAAAAATTTTGAGTTCTTAGCTTAAAGCGTTCTCATTTTATGAAGACAATAGTGAAAAAGAGGGAGTGTCACGCCACGCCCACTGTAATTGGGCGTGGCTTACGAAACTTTCAGGAAATCTAAGTTTGACCCATATCTATAATCTCTAAAATTTTGGTGCAATTTGGAGACGAATTACGTGAGTTATTAAGAGGTTGCGTGTGGGTAGTCACTTATGGGCCACCCTGTACTATATAACTAACGGTCTGCAAAACTGGTAGGAGTCGCAATTTGTAAACATGCTAATTACTATTTAATAATAATAGGTCGTTGGAGTTCGATGTGGGGAACAAACTGAGCTTCGGTGGATATTACAACGGAGAATTAGTGGACGATACCAGCAAATATACACTCAGGATAAGGGGGGTTGTGAAGGATAAGGACCACGAGAGAATTATTATTGACACAGATGTGATAGGTGAGATTGACAGGACTAAGAAAATGAGTTTCATCAGCGCCGGAGGAGCGTCTGTATTCTTAGTAATTATCATTGGCTTCATTGTCTCTCATTTCATACGAAAAAGAAGAGAGAAAAGACGTGTTATAGAAACTATAGCAAAGTTCAATGATATGCTGGCTAATGATGACCGTCGAATCAGCCCACCAGCATCGCAAGCCTTTTCATCGCTGCAGGTTCCCGAATCCAAGAGCGCGATGACAACTAACACGGCTAGCACTGAATGGTGGACACAGGATGAAACAGAGTGCCAGTGTGCAGGGACGTGTCACTGTGCAGATAAATACAGTGATCAGTACGATCAGTACGATCAGTACGATCAGTACGGGGATTGTGAGGTAGAGCAGTACGACAGTCAGGGGGATGCTGCCTTTGGAGCCCAATATTCTGCAGTTGAGGCAGCATCGAGACTGCTTAGCGAAAATGATAAAAATATTGTGAAAAGGAGAGGGGGATACCCGTGATTTTTTCATTAATAAAGTTATTTGTGATAAAATTTATTATTAAGTTATCAAAGTGTACTACAGTAAAACCCCGATATACCTCAAACCCCGATTTACCGTGGCCGTTTCCTATATAATTTAAACAAAACAGAACCCCGATTTACTGCGGATGTTTCCTTTCCCCCAAACTCCGCGGTAAATCGGGGTTTTACATATTATTAAATTATTAAAGTGTACTAATATTAAGTTATTAAAGTGTACTAACATTAAGTTATTAAAGTGTACTAATATTAAGTTATTAAAGTGTACTGATATTAAGTTATAAAACTCAAAACTGTACTAATATTAAATTATTAAATTGTACTAATATTAAGTTATTAAAGTGTACAGTTAATATGAAGTTATTAAAGTGTACTAATATTAAGTTATTTAAGTGTACTGATATTAAGTTATAAAACTCAAAACTGTACTAATATTAAGTTATTTAAGTGTACTAACGTTACACCAGGAATATCTGTGGAAGGAGTGTAGTATAACAGAGTAACTAAATCGTATTTCTCCGCCTCCTCCCCTCCATAAACCCACACAGCTATGTAAGCCGTTTGACCTGTAACGGATTTTTGTCATTAATTGGAAGTTTCAGGGTTTCATTCGAATCAGGAAAAAGCGGACATATGTGTTTTTTTGTGTATGAAGATTTTGCATCAGAATTTCGGAGTAAGAGTTAGAAAGAAATGATAAACTAACCGGGGTTGAGTTGACCGTCAGGGAGATTAACGACAGCAGCTCGAGGAGCATGATGCGAGGGATCTATCACGTGACAAAACTGCCCGCCTCGTGGGTGAACCACAGGTTGAAACGGCGACAGTCGCACCTTAGTCAGTATTTGTTAGGGTCCAAAGAAGACCCGATAAAACTTTAATCGAAGGTTCAAGAGCAAATTTAGTCAGATAACGCGACAAACAGACAGATAACGATACAAACAGACAGATAACGAGACAAACAGACAGATAACGAGACAAACAGACAGATAACGAGACAAACAGACAGATAACGAGACAAACAGACAGATAATGAGACAAACAGACAGATAACGAGACAAACAGACAGATAACGAGACAAACAGACAGATAACGAGACAAACAGACAGATAACGAGACAAACAGACAGATAACGAGACAAACAGACAGATAACGAGACAAACAGACAGATAACGAGACAAACAGACAGATAACGAGACAAACAGACAGATAACGAGACAAACAGACAGATAACGAGACAAACAGACAGATAACGAGGCAAACAGACAGATAACGAGACAAACAGACAGATAACGAGACAAACAAACAGATAACGAGACAAACAGACAGATAACGAGACAAACAGACAGATAACGAGACAAACAGACAGATAACGAGACAAACAGACAGATAACGAGACAAACAGACAGATAACGAGACAAACAGAGAGATAACGAGACAAACAGACAGATAACGAGACAAACAGACAGATAACGAGACAAACAGACAGATAAGGAGACAAACAGACAGATAACGAGACAAACAGACAGATAACGAGACAAACAGACAGATAACGAGACAAACAGACAGATAACGAGACAAACAGACAGATAACGAGACAAACAGACAGATAACGAGACAAACAGACAGATAACGAGACAAACAGACAGATAACGAGACAAACAGACAGATAACGAGGCAAACAGACAGATAACGAGACAAACAGACAGATAACGAGACAAACAGACAGATAACGAGACAAACAGACAGATAACGAGACAAACAGACAGATAACGAGACAAACAGACAGATAACGAGACAAACAGACAGATAACGAGACAAACAGACAGATAACGAGACAAACAGACAGATAACGAGACAAACAGACAGATAACGAGACAAACAGAGAGATAACGAGACAAACAGACAGATAACGAGACAAACAGAAAGATAACGAGACAAACAGACAGATAACGAGACAAACAGACAGATAACGAGACAAACAGACAGATAACGATTAAAAGTCAACAGATTGCAAACCTCTCCGAGAGAGCAGGGACGAGAAGTAGCAAGACAGAGTTTAGTGAGAGGAGTAGCCCCGGTGTTGGTGGCCTCTATCACTGCACACTTCACCTCCCCGCAAAACAGCTGAATTCAGTTGTAGTTACATTTCCTTCTTATTTAACAAATTCAAGTCAGGTTTCGTGAAATCGAGTTTGAATAATGAAATTTCAAAATCAACAAAATACAGTGATATGAAGATTGAATAAGTATGGTCACTATACGTGATGTATTAGTAATGTAAGCAATGTGTATTGAGTATATGCTAAAATACAGTGATATGAAGATTGAATAAGTATGGTCACTATACGTGATGTATTAGTAATGTAAGCAATGTTTATTGAGTATATGCTAAAATACAGTGATATGAAGATTGAATAAGTATGGTCACTATACGTGATGTATTAGTAATGTAGTCTGCGTACGGGGTAGACTGCCACGGACGATTATGTTACATGGGCCGCTCACTGCATTCTGATTTTAGCCAGACCTCAGCAGGTGGTTTGTCTCCACTCTTGTTTCTTTTTTTCTTGTCCCCCTGCATCCTGTCCTTCCCCTTTGCTTCCCCCTCTTTCAGTCTTCATTTTCAGCATCAGCCTCATCAGTTTTAGTATTCAGAGCCACTTGCTCCTACAACCGTACCTTACTGGCTCACTGCATTTGGCCCAAACGGCATTTTAATTTTCCGTTTTTTAACTTGCTTACTGTGCATTTCACTTTTTTGCCCTAGCGGCTAGCGCGCGCTCGTGTTCCCGAGCCTGTCCCCTTATTCTCTCAGAACACCTCGGGTACACTTGTTCGTCCAAGTACCTAGTGGTAGACACTTTGACAGTCATCACACTGTTATGGATTTGGCACAGTTGACATGAAAACTTTTTCTTATCAGTCATTATCATGTCACCCATCACAACATTTTGAACTTCGATAGTACCTCACATGAATTTATCGACAGTTAACTCTATTTCACTACGACATACTTAACTTTGTCACACAGTATCATATTTTCATTAGACACCTACATTTTGAGAATCATTTAATTTTCGAATGGAATTTTACCGAATTAAAACCGAGTGTGTGTGTTTGAGCGATTTGTACAACATTTCTGTAATGTTTCAAATTATATTCAAATGTTCTACGTGATGTATTAGTAATGTAAGCAATGTTTATTGAGTATATGCTAAAATACAGTGATATGAAGATTGAATAAGTATGGTCACTATACGTGATGTATTAGTAATGTAAGCAATGTGTATTGAGTATATGCTAAAATACAGTGATATGAAGATTGAATAAGTATGGTCACTATACGTGATGTATTAGTAATGTAAGCAATGTGTATTGAGTATATGCTAAAATACAGTGATATGAAGATTGAATAAGTATGGTCACTATACGTGATGTATTAGTAATGTAAGCAATGTTTATTGAGTATATGCTAAAATACAGTGATATGAAGATTGAATAAGTATGGTCACTATACGTGATGTATTAGTAATGTAAGCAATGTTTATTGAGTATATGCTAAAATACAGTGATATGATATGCAGATTGAATAAGTATGGTCACTATACGTGATGTATTAGTAATGTAAGCAATGTGTATTGAGTATATGCTAAAATACAGTGATATGAAGATTGAATAAGTATGGTTACCTAACGTGATATATTAGTAATGTAAGCAGTGTGTATTGAGTATATTATGCTAAAATACAGTGATATGAAGATTGAATAAGTATGGTCACTATACGTGATGTATTAGTAATGTAAGCAATGTGTATTGAGTATATGCTAAAATACAGTGATATGAAGAATAAGTATGGTTACCTAACGTGATATATTAGTAATGTAAGCAGTGTCTATTGAGTATATTATGCTAAAATACAGTGATATGAAGATTGAATAAGTATGGTCACTATACGTGATGTATTAGTAATGTAAGCAATGTTTATTGAGTATATGCTAAAATACAGTGATATGAAGATTGAATAAGTATGGTTACCTAACGTGATATATTAGTAATGTAAGCAGTGTGTATTGAGTATATTATGCTAAAATACAGTGATATGAAGATTGAATAAGTATGGTCACTATACGTGATGTATTAGTAATGTAAGCAATGTTTATTGAGTATATGCTAAAATACAGTGATATGAAGATTGAATAAGTATGGTCACTATACGTGATGTATTAGTAATGTAAGCAATGTGTATTGAGTATATGCTAAAATACAGTGATATGAAGATTGAATAAGTATGGTTACCTAACGTGATATATTAGTAATGTAAGCAGTGTGTATTGAGTATATTATGCTAAAATACAGTGATATGAAGATTGAATAAGTATGGTCACTATACGTGATGTATTAGTAATGTAAGCAGTGTGTATTGAGTATATGCTAAAATACAGTGAATGATTGAATAAGTATGGTCACTATACGTGATGTATTAGTAATGTAAGCAATGTGTATTGAGTATATGCTAAAATACAGTGATATGAAGATTGAATAAGTATGGTCACTATACGTGATGTATTAGTAATGTAAGCAATGTGTATTGAGTATATGCTAAAATACAGTGATATGAAGATTGAATAAGTATGGTCACTATACGTGATGTATTAGTAATGTAAGCAATGTGTATTGAGTATATGCTAAAATACAGTGATATGAAGATTGAATAAGTATGGTCACTATACGTGATGTATTAGTAATGTAAGCAATGTTTATTGAGTATATGCTAAAATACAGTGATATGAAGATTGAATAAGTATGGTCACTATACGTGATGTATTAGTAATGTAGTCTGCGTACGGGGTAGACTGCCACGGACGATTATGTTACACGGGCCGCTCACTGCATTCTGATTTTAGCCAGACCTCAGCAGGTGGTTTGTCTCCACTCTTGTTTCTTTTTTTCTTGTCCCCCTGCATCCTGTCCTTCCCCTTTGCTTCCCCCTCTTTCAGTCTTCATTTTCAGCATCAGCCTCATCAGTTTTAGTATTCAGAGCCACTTGCTCCTACAACCGTACCTTACTGGCTCACTGCATTTGGCCCAAACGGCATTTTAATTTTCCGTTTTTTAACTTGCTTACTGTGCATTTCACTTTTTTGCCCTAGCGGCTAGCGCGCGCTCGTGTTCCCGAGCCTGTCCCCTTATTCTCTCAGAACACCTCGGGTACACTTGTTCGTCCAAGTACCTAGTGGTAGACACTTTGACAGTCATCACACTGTTATGGATTTGGCACAGTTGACATGAAAACTTTTTCTTATCAGTCATTATCATGTCACCCATCACAACATTTTGAACTTCGATAGTACCTCACATGAATTTATCGACAGTTAACTCTATTTCACTACGACATACTTAACTTTGTCACACAGTATCATATTTTCATTAGACACCTACATTTTGAGAATCATTTAATTTTCGAATGGAATTTTACCGAATTAAAACCGAGTGTGTGTGTTTGAGCGATTTGTACAACATTTCTGTAATGTTTCAAATTATATTCAAATGTTCTACGTGATGTATTAGTAATGTAAGCAATGTTTATTGAGTATATGCTAAAATACAGTGATATGAAGATTGAATAAGTATGGTCACTATACGTGATGTATTAGTAATGTAAGCAATGTGTATTGAGTATATGCTAAAATACAGTGATATGAAGATTGAATAAGTATGGTCACTATACGTGATGTATTAGTAATGTAAGCAATGTGTATTGAGTATATGCTAAAATACAGTGATATGAAGATTGAATAAGTATGGTCACTATACGTGATGTATTAGTAATGTAAGCAATGTTTATTGAGTATATGCTAAAATACAGTGATATGAAGATTGAATAAGTATGGTTACCTAACGTGATATATTAGTAATGTAAGCAGTGTGTATTGAGTATATTATGCTAAAATACAGTGATATGAAGATTGAATAAGTATGGTCACTATACGTGATGTATTAGTAATGTAAGCAATGTGTATTGAGTATATTATGCTAAAATACAGTGATATGAAGATTGAATAAGTATGGTCACTATACGTGATGTATTAGTAATGTAAGCAATGTGTATTGAGTATATGCTAAAATACAGTGATATGAAGATTGAATAAGTATGGTTACCTAACGTGATATATTAGTAATGTAAGCAGTGTGTATTGAGTATATTATGCTAAAATACAGTGATATGAAGATTGAATAAGTATGGTCACTATACGTGATGTATTAGTAATGTAAGCAATGTTTATTGAGTATATGCTAAAATACAGTGATATGAAGAATAAGTATGGTCACTATACGTGATGTATTACAGTAATGTAAGCAATGTGTATTGAGTATATGCTAAAATACAGTGATATGAAGATTGAATAAGTATGGTTACCTAACGTGATATATTAGTAATGTAAGCAGTGTCTATTGAGTATATTATGCTAAAATACAGTGATATGAAGATTGAATAAGTATGGTCACTATACGTGATGTATTAGTAATGTAAGCAATGTTTATTGAGTATATGCTAAAATACAGTGATATGAAGATTGAATAAGTATGGTTACCTAACGTGATATATTAGTAATGTAAGCAGTGTGTATTGAGTATATGCTAAAATACAGTGAATGATTGAATAAGTATGGTCACTATACGTGATGTATTAGTAATGTAAGCAATGTGTATTGAGTATATGCTAAAATACAGTGATATGAAGATTGAATAAGTATGGTCACTATACGTGATGTATTAGTAATGTAAGCAATGTGTATTGAGTATATGCTAAAATACAGTGATATGAAGATTGAATAAGTATGGTCACTATACGTGATGTATTAGTAATGTAAGCAATGTGTATTGAGTATATGCTAAAATCAGACTCACGTGAGTTGGGAGGGAGGAAGTTTCCAGCTCAAGTCTTGGGAGTGGAGACGTCACTAGCATATTGAGTCTGCAACAATTGGTATTGGAGGATTCAACTACATGGTGGTCCAGAGGTCCCCCCCCTCCCGCCCCTCCTGCCCACACGCGACCCTTGACATGCACAAGAGAAACGCCATCTTAGGACGCAAGGAGAGTGAGGACTCCTCGGACTACATTAATTTAATTCCTTCTGTAACGTCCTTAATAAATGTAATAGATTTATAGAGTTTTAATTAGTTTAAAACATGAGTTATTAAAAGATTGCGTGTGTGTAGTTGCTTCTGGACCACCCTGAGCTGGGTGCATTAGATATTATGTTCATTCTAGGTCCTATTTTGGCGCCTAAAAATAATCGAACGTTCGTGTTATTTATTTTACAGAAAATGAGTTCTATTCTTGAATCCTGTACTATATATATTATATATATATATTACTGATATGCACAGCAAGGTAAAGAGTCGAGTGGCTAACTAACCTGTTGTCAATACCGTACACCTGACCAACACGCTGATCCTTAGTTTGGTTTAACCGGGGTCCTCTCGGACACAGGTTTATCTTCCCTGGAATCATGTTCTCCATCACACTGAAAATATTAATAAAGTTATTATAAATTAATAAAGTTATTTATTATTATATATTGCACTGTCCTGTTCTCTGTGAGACCCACCTTGTCAGGATACCACATATAACTGGGCAATACCTCAGAGTTAACAGGCCACCCGGCACCCCATCAGGTTAATTGGGTGCCCAATCAACCGGAAAAATTCACCCAGGTCATATTAGTGTTACAAGTGCTTAGTGCACCCAAAAACATCGCCCAAATCTTTGTAGATCAGATTTTCAGATTACGTTGACTTTAAGAATTGTGAGCCTGCCTTGGCTCAGATCTCATGTCTTCTGATGATTTTCCGTTTATCAAACTGGACTCATTAATTGGTCATTGAAGAAAAATTCAGTCAAAACAGTGAAATTGGGGTCGCGGAAAGATGAAATCTGAAAATGTCCTACCAGTAGGACATTTTCATAATTTCCTTTTTGCATATGAAGCTTTCAGTTCTACAATGGTAACTTGTGTCACTCACACTGACCTCACTGGTTGGTTACTGGTAAAAATTTCGGTCAAAACTGTAAAATTTCGGTCAAGGAAAGGGCGGAAAAGTTTCTATTAAAAAATATTACAAAATGTTTCATTCTATTTATTGTGATGATTTTCCGTTTATCGAGGCTTTATTTGGCAATCTAACTTTCAGTAACTCAATCTTTTGCAGTCCACAGTGAAGTCATTTCATCATTGCAGAATATTTGACTTAAAACAGTGAAATTTAGGTCACAGAAAGTAACCTAAATAAAGCTGAAATCTGAAAATCTCCTACCGGTAGGACATTTAAAATTTTTCCTTTTATCAAAGTTTTCTACGGATGTTAAGCTTCCAGTAAAACAATAAAGAATAATTGTTGTTCTGATCAAGTACAAGGCACCCTGTCCAGGAAAATTTCAAATTGGGTAAAGTTTTCCGGTATCACCTCAGTCGCATTTTGAAAGCAGATATTTCTGTGCAAAGATAGACGATACCAGATCCTCCCTCTCGACTAACGGAATTATTTTTTCCCGATCCATGACTTATGTGCCGGAGGTTTTTTTGTTGTTGTTGTATATCAATATGATTATGGTAGCTTTTTTCCGTCGTCGCCGTACATACGTACATACGTGCCCGCGCACACAGATTTTTCACTCCGCAAAGTTATTTTGCTCGATATTCTGAATTAAATTATTGTTGGTGCGCTTAACTGATCAAATAAATCGTTAATTTCACCATGTACGTATCCCACACGGCACTTATTTTATTTATGAAATTGGAAGATATAATTAATTAAAATTAAGTGACGGTCGGCAGATATATAAATTATTTGGACTGTATTTCGAGTTAGTATTCCTATTATGCACAGGTCCGTGCCAGGTTGTATAAACAATAAACATAGGGTTGCATAGAAATATACACGATTTCAAGAATCAATATGGAATTAACTGGGCGGCGCTCGGCCTGCAGCTCCGCCATATCTGCATGCTTATAAACAGTAAAGCCTGAAGTGCCCAGGTTAAATGGAATATGATAAAATATGCCATTACGGAACGGGAAATTGAGCGGCCATCCACAAAAGAAAAGCGGCTGCATTTCTTGTTAAGTTGTTAAGTCTGCCCGCTGACTACGTTTAACAACTTAAAATCATTTTCATCATTTTTTGGTCAAAATTTCGGTCAATATCAAAAAATCTAAAAAGAAGTATTCCTCATGATACCAAACTCTACATAGCTGAAATAAAGCTGTACTTGAGAATTAGCGAACAAGATGACGATGTTTCATCACAACTCAGTTATAGCTGTTTTTAAAGCCTTAAAACAGTAAAACTGTTGTGATGAAACTTAACATCAACCTGCTCTTGATGTTAAGTTTGATGCTTTCCTCAATGAATTCCCTGACACTCCACCAACACCTGGGTACACTGGACAGAACAGGAACTCAATGCTGGAGTGGGCCGGTGGCACGTGTCTCTGACGCGCTACTACTTGGCGGTGGAGATGCAAGACATTCTTGGCCTGGTAGCACTCTAGCTCGGAACCCAACCCAAGTAACCCAAGTAAGTAAGCCAGCGATGCCATGCGCATTTGACCAAAAGTTGAGGAATAAAGGCAGGGCATGGGGTTAGAACGTGCGTGAGAGTGCGTGATAGTGCGTGAGAGTGCGTGATAGTGCGTAAGAGTGCGTGAGAGTGCGTGAAAGTGCGTGAAAAGGTGCGTGAGAGTGCGTAAGAGTGCGTAAGAGTGCGTGAGAGTGCATGAGAGTGCGTGAGAGTGCGTAAGAGTGCGTGAGAGTGCGTGAGAGTGCGTGAGAGTGCGTGATAGTGCGTGAGAGTGCGTGAGAAGGTGCGTGAGAGTGCGTGATAGTGCGTGATAGTGCGTGAGAGTGCGTAAGAGTGCGTGAGAAGGTGTGTGAGAGTGCGTGAGAGAGCGTGGGAGTGCGTGAGAGTGCGTGAGAGTGCGCGAGAGTGGGTGAGAGTGCATGAGAGTGCGTGAGAGTGCGTGACTCCAACAAGAGTCACGTGATCAACTAGCGCACAACAAGACTCCCATCACATTCTACAAGGAGATTGTATAGAACTCAGTGAACTGCTATCCAATATAAAACGTCACTTTGGAAGCGAGGCAAGATAAAACACCACTTTTAATAAACAAGGATGAAAATCAATGTACACTATTAGTATTACTATTACAGGTAACTGGAAAGATCAGAAAACATAAATTTACAAAAAACCCACAATATAAATTATTTTTCTTATACCATTAATAATTTATCATGTCTACAAACTCGGTTCAAATAATGATAAGTGAGCCAGTAAGTAGGTTTTCATTAAAAATAATGAGCCAGTAAGGTTTCACTAAAAATAGTGAGCCAGTAAGTAGGTTTCACTACAAATAATAAGCCAGTTAGTAGGTTTCACTAAAAATAGTGAGCCAGTAAGTAGGTTTCACTAAAAATAGTGAGCCAGTAAGTAGGTTTCACTGTGATTAAGGGGATTATAGGTAGTAGGTAGGAAGACTGATCCACTGGGCGAGAAGACTGATCCACTGGGAGAGAAGACTGATCCACTGGGCGAGAAGACTGATCCACTGGGCGAGAAGACTGATCCACTGGGCGAGGAGACTGATCCACTGGGAGAGAAGACTGATCCACTGGGAGAGAAGACTGATCCACTGGGCGAGAAGACTGATCCACTGGGCGAGGAGACTGATCCACTGGGCGAGGAGACTGATCCACTGGGCGAGAAGACTGATCCACTGGGCGAGGAGACTGATCCACTGGGAGAGAAGACTGATCCACTGGGAGAGAAGACTGATCCACTGGGCGAGAAGACTGATCCACTGGGCGAGGAGACTCATCCACTGGGAGAGAAGACTGATCCACTGGGCGAGAAGACTGATCCACTGGGCGAGAAGACTGATCCACTGGGAGAGAAGACTGATCCACTGGGCGGGAAGACTGATCCACTGGGCGAAAAGAGTGATCCACTGGGCGAGAAGACTGATCCACTGGGCGAGAAGACTGTCTCACTAAGTGATGAGTTTGGGGAGTCTTCTGACAGTGTCATGTCGGATAAAACAGGCGGATAAATGCGGGAGGAACATGTAGTAATAGTAGGAACTGCAGAACTGGAGATGAGGGGTTTGACAAAGAGTAGTGGTTTAACGAACATGGGACTTTCAATGCTGTCTTTAAGAGGTGTCTTCTTCAACACAGTCCTCTGTGTATTAGGAATACTGGGAATACTGGGAGCTATAAGTAGTAGACTCGGAGGAGAAAGTGTTTCCTCGTGGATCTGCTGATGCTCTATTAACAGTGAGTTTTGGAGTGTTTTGAAGGAACATAGAGAACACCTATAAGTGATGAGCCCGCTGTAAGTTGTACCACTAGTAGACACTGCTAGACCAGCAGGGTCGTAACCCTGGAAACCCTGGTAACCCTGGTAACCCTGGTAACCCTGGTAACCCAGCCCGTGGAGCTGCTGATGCTCTTCTAGCTGAGAATTGTGGCGTGTTTTGAAGGAACATAGAGAGCACCTGTAGGTTCTCTGCCCCCCATAATTATGGTTCCGCTGGTGAGAAGCTAAGGTAGATTTTCTAGCAGTAGAAAAGGAACAATGGGAACACTTGTAGGGTTTCTTTCCAGTATGAACTCGTCGATGAACATTCAAGTTATGTTTACGACCTGTAGTGTAGGCGCAATCACGGCATTTGTGTGTTACCTTTTGGATGGGAACAGTAGAACTATTGTGTGTTACCTTTTGGATGGGAACAGTAGAACTACAGTGTTCATTATTGATGTGACTTAGTGGAGAACCATGATAATGTTGCTGAACATGTTCTGTGAAGTTATCCTCGTTAGAAAATAGAGTTCGGCATGAAGGGCATACAAAACCTTCTGATTTAGCAACGACCGTATCTTCCTTTTTTACTTCCACTTTTATTATTTCTGGAAATACAATGCCTGGATCCATCATTCAGCTTTCTGGGAAATCTTTGTTTACTAACTAATTACTAATTACTAATTACTAATTATTAAATCGGCTATTAAGAAGTAAATGTTTAATAAGAATATACAATTAAGAATGAATAAGTGTCAAAGAGGGAGCATCACGGCTCTCGACAGACAAAGTGAAACAAGGCGATAGAATGGAGAAAAACTAACTGAAATAATCGACCTTTCAGCACTCATGAGATCTAAGAATGAATTACCCAAAATGAACATATCCTCAGCACGTCATATACTGAGAGTAAGAGTGGAGAAAGTAGAAATGTGCTTCCTACAACCAGTAAGATACCATTAGTTAGTAGTATATATTAGTTGCCTACACTGGTATTAGTTGCAGTAGTCAGGAATAGTCAGGAATAGTAGAGTAGACTCAGGATCTAATAAGGGTCAGGGTCTTATAGCAATCACTAGTATAAACACATACGCGGCATTCCTGTTACATCCCTACACTGGTATCACTATTGTACCATCACTATTCACTATTCACTGTTGTACCAGTACTAGTGGAACCCGTGCCAGTATTATACCAGTACAGGAACAACTAAAAGCACTGGATATAACATTTAATATTACAAGCAGGTAATGGTATCTCATTACAGCTGGTACAAGCAGAGCAGGTAATGGTATATTATTACAGCTGGTACAAGCAGGTAATGGTATCTCATTACAGCTGGTACAAGCAGGTAATGGTATGTCATCACAGCTGATACAAGCAGGTAATGGTATCTCATTACAGCTGGTACAAGCAGAGCAGGTAATGGTATCTCATTACAGCTGGTACAAGTAGGTAATGGTATGTCATCACAGCTGATACAAGCAGGTAATGGTATCTCATTACAGCTGGTACAAGCAGAGCAGGTAATGGTATCTCATTACAGCTGGTACAAGCAGGTAATGGTATCTCATTACAGCTGGTACAAGCAGGTAATGTATCTCATTACAGCTGGTACAAGCAGGTAATGGTATCTCATTACAGCTGGTACAAGCAGGTAATGGTATATCATTACAGCTGGTACAAGCAGATAATGGTATCTCATTACAGCTGGTACAAGCAGGTAATGGTATCTCATTACAGCTGGTACAAGCAGGTAATGGTATCTCATTACAGCTGGTACAAGCAGGTAATGGTATCTCATTACAGCTGGTACAAGCAGGTAATGGTATATCATTACAGCTGGTACAAGCAGATAATTGTATCTCATTACAGCTGGTACAAGCAGGTAATGGTATCTCATTACAGCTGGTACAAGCAGAGCAGGTAATGGTATATTATTACAGCTGGTACAAGAAGGTAATGG
The DNA here is from genome assembly GCF_026151205.1 of Bolinopsis microptera. Classification (NCBI taxonomy): domain Eukaryota; kingdom Metazoa; phylum Ctenophora; class Tentaculata; order Lobata; family Bolinopsidae; genus Bolinopsis; species Bolinopsis microptera. Next base: position 17,416,973 of record NC_087081.1, on the reverse strand, counting down.
TATATCATTACAGCTGGTATAAGCAGGTAATGGTATCTCATTACAGCTGATACAAACAGGTAATAGTATCTGATTACAGCTGGTACAAGCAGGTAATGGTATCTCATTACAGCTGGTACAAGCAGAGCAGGTAATGGTATATTATTACAGCTGGTACAAGCAGGTAATGGTATCTCATTACAGCTGGTACAAGCAGGTAATGGTATCTCATTACAGCTGGTACATTGTACAAGCAGGTAATGGTATATCATTACAACTGGTACAAGCAGGTTATATTATCTCATTACAGCTGGTACAAGCAGGTAATGGTATATCATTACAACTGGTACAAGCAGGTTATGGTATATCATTACAGCTGGTACAAGCAGGTAATGGTATCTCATTACAGCTGGTACAAGCATGTAATAGTATCTGATTACAGCTGTTACAAGCAGGTAATGGTATCTCATTACAGCTGGTATAAGCAGATAATGGTATCTCATTACAGCTGGTATAAGCAGGTAATGGTATCTCATTACAGCTGGTACAAGCAGGTAATGGTATCTCATTACAGCTGGTACAAGCAGGTAATGGTATCTCATTATAGCTGATACAAGAAGGTAATGGTATATCTTTACAGCTGGTACAGGCAGGTAATGGTATCTCATTACAGCTGGTACAAGCAGGTAATGGTATCTCATTACAGCTGGTACAAGCAGGTAATGGTATCTCATTACAGCTGGTACATTGTACAAGCAGGTTATGGTATATCATTACAACTGGTACAAGCAGGTTATATTATCTCATTACAGCTGGTACAAGAAGGTAATGGTATATCATTACAACTGGTACAAGCAGGTAATGGTATATCATTACAGCTGGTACAAGCAGGTAATGGTATCTCATTACAGCTGGTACAAGCATGTAATAGTATCTGATTACAGCTGGTACAAGCAGGTGATGGTATCACATTACAGCTGGTACAAACAGGTAATTGTATCACATTATAGCTGGTACAAACAGGTAATGGTATCTCATTACAGCTGGTACAAGCAGGTAATGGTATCTCATTACAGCTGGTACAAGCATGTACTAGTATCTGATTACAGCTGGTACAAGCAGGTAATGGTATCTCATTACAGCTGGTACAAGAATGTAATGGTATATCATTACAGCTGGTATAAGCAGGTAATGGTATCTCATTACAGCTGGTACAAGCAGGTAATGGTATCTCATTACAGCTGGTACAAACAGGTAAAGGTATCATGCGTAATGTGTATATTATACATAAGATGGTAACACTATTACTCTGTTTCCTGTCCACTACTGCAAACAATTAATTGTAACGCTGCCACTCTCTGTTCCACACTTCATTTTTAGCGTGTGTTCAAAGTTAACATTGTGATAACGTTTCTGAAGTGCCTACTTCTGTGCCACCCTGTACTTAAAATATAATTTTTAGTAGGGTCATATTAGTAGACCCCCCCCCCCCCCCGTATTATTAGCTACTGCTGACACCTTCCCTCTTACAGGGATTGTTTGTTTTGCTGATTTTTTCCATTTCTTGTGGTCTGAATGTTATAGTATTGTACTATCTTTATAGTACACTGATTGGCACAAGTTCATTAAGTATCGTTATATAAACAACACACAGTCAGTGACTGTTTTAGTGGTCACCAATTAACAAGTCACCAATTAAACACACCTAATTAAACACACCTAATTAAACACACCTAATTAACATTGCGTGTTAAAAGAATACACTACTATACCAAGTTATCTCTATTTTTTATTAACATATAATAATTAGTTTCTGTAATATGTCAATTTCAATAATCTTATAAAATATACATCACTTTGGACAGTTTTTGTTAATTTTTGTCAATTTTCCTTTTTTTAATTTGCCCTAGGTATGTACTGAGTATGTACTAGGTATGAACTATGTACATAAAATTACCTAGTACATACATACAAATAAAGTTAGAATCCGTCAATTGAACTAGTTTTAATGTTAAATCACAGAGATCATTACTTTGAAGAGTATCAATAAGTTTAATACAACAGGAAAGAGAGTGCCCTTATCTCGTTACTCACCTCTCTTTGCTGCCATCAGGAGCTTGCTTGTCCAGTGCTTTAGTAGATACCAGATGGTAAACAAGGCTGGCTATACTCAAGTTCCCTTCAACTAGCGGGGTAACAGACAGGGATATTATAACCTCCTCCTCAGGACCTAGTACCAACCGAGCTAGCTCTGACGTTTCTACCTGAGGGACAAAGACCTTCAGTTTATTAAATATTGCACACTTCTTGTTTCTACCTGAGGGACAAAGACCTTCAGTTTATTAAATATTGCACACTTCTTGTTTCTACCTGAGGGACAAAGACCTTCAGTTTATTAAATATTGCACACTTCTTGTTTCTACCTGAGGGACAAAGACCTTCAGTTTATTAAATATTGCACACTTCTTGTTTCTACCTGAGGGACAAAGACCTTCAGTTTATTAAATATTGCACACTTCTTGTTTCTACCTGAGGGACAAAGACCTTCAGTTTATTAAATATTGCACACTTCTTGTTTCTACCTGAGGGACAAAGACCTTCAGTTTATTAAATATTACACACTTCTTGTTTCTACCTGAGGGACAAAGACCTTCAGTTTATTAAATATTGCACACTTCTTGTTTCTACCTGAGGGACAAAGACCTTCAGTTTATTAAATATTGCATACTTCTTGTTTCTACCTGAGGGGCAAAGACCTTCAGTTTATTAAATATTGCCCACTTCTTGTTTCTACCTGAGGGACAAAGACCTTCAGTTTATTAAATATTGCACACTTCTTGTTTCTACCTGAGGGACAAAGACCTTCAGTTTATTAAATATTGCATACTTCTTGTTTCTACCTGAGGGACAAAGACCTTCAGTTTATTGAATATTGCACACTTCTTGTTTCTACCTGAGGGACAAAGACCTTCAGTTTATTAAATATTGCACACTTCTTGTTTCTACCTGAGGGGCAAAGACCTTCAGTTTATTAAATATTGCACACTTCTTGTTTCTACCTGAGGGACAAAGACCTTCAGTTTATTAAATATTGCACACTTCTTGTTTCTACCTGAGGGACAAAGACCTTCAGTTTATTAAATATTACACACTTCTTGTTTCTACCTGAGGGACAAAGACCTTCAGTTTATTAAATATTGCACACTTCTTGTTTCTACCTGAGGGACAAAGACCTTCAGTTTATTAAATATTGCACACTTCTTGTTTCTACCTGAGGGGCAAAGACCTTCAGTTTATTAAATATTGCACACTTCTTGTTTCTACCTGAGGGACAAAGACCTTCAGTTTATTAAATATTACACACTTCTTGTTTCTACCTGAGGGACAAAGACCTTCAGTTTATTAAATATTGCACACTTCTTGTTTCTACCTGAGGGACAAAGACCTTCAGTTTATTAAATATTACACACTTCTTGTTTCTACCTGAGGGACAAAGACCTTCAGTTTATTAAATATTACACACTTCTTGTTTCTACCTGAGGGACAAAGACCTTCAGTTTATTAAATATTACACACTTCTTGTTTCTACCTGAGGGACAAAGACCTTCAGTTTATTAAATATTGCACACTTCTTGTTTCTACCTGAGGGACAAAGACCTTCAGTTTATTAAATATTGCACACTTCTTGTTTCTACCTGAGGGGCAAAGACCTTCAGTTTATTAAATATTGCACACTTCTTGTTTCTACCTGAGGGACAAAGACCTTCAGTTTATTAAATATTACACACTTCTTGTTTCTACCTGAGGGACAAAGACCTTCAGTTTATTAAATATTGCACACTTCTTGTTTCTACCTGAGGGACAAAGACCTTCAGTTTATTAAATATTACACACTTCTTGTTTCTACCTGAGGGACAAAGACCTTCAGTTTATTAAATATTACACACTTCTTGTTTATTAGGTTATTTATTTGACATGATATCTACCACAGACCACACTACAGACTGTACAAATCCTACCATTTTCTATAAAAATAGAATCTCCAGATAAGTGAACATATTCCTTCAATTAATAGAAAGAAAATGAAGTTTAAAAATCGCAATAAAATTAATTTAAGATGAAATGTAAACAATTCCATATCCACAATATCATCTCTATCGTTATATAATCCTTTTTTTCGTTATATAATCCTTTTTTTCTTCCTAAGGCCGCATTTATCATAATTAAAGATTTTGCCGTGCTATATCAATATAGCCCATTTGATAAAGTATACATTTGCCTTTTATTTCTACATAATGACAATGTGACTACGTCTGTGTTTACCTTAGTGTTTACCTGCAACATTAGACACAACAAACCATGCTTTGTGGTCTCAATTAGACTCCATTAGTAGTAGTATAGTGTTAGACTTCATTTATTGATTTATTCAAGCTTGATTGCTAGTATAGATCTTCAATATTAGTAGTAATTCATATCGATGTTTAAAAATCGCATTTGTTAAACTTCCAGTCCAGTTAGATTTTCCTTTCTCACTTTGTGAGTAATGCTAGTATAGTAATATAGTGAAAGTATAGTATTTGTCAGTAACTTTTCTTTCTTATGATAAGGAAGTGTACTGGACATGTATAAACTTCAGAGTTCCGCAGACTTGTATCTAGGTAAGTTTCAGTTTGTATTTTAATTGTTTCATAATGTTATTTAAAAGAATGTGTAGCTTGTATGTTGTGTTGTACTACTACTACTAATACTACTTGTGTTGTGTTGTGTAGCCAGCAAACCACATTCATTTTATTTATCACACAAACAAATGGTTGCACAGTTCTAAGTAGATATAGTAGTTACAATATAAAAAACACTGCTCATTTCAGGATGCATATCATGCACTGGTTTCTCTTTAGGGCTCCTTGCAAACCTCATCGTCCTATCCCACCTCGTCTCCAAAACCTGGCAACGTTCCAAGACGCGCGGCTCAGACCGCGTGAGTGTGACGTCACGTGAGTGCGTGATGACGTCACGTGACGGGCTGGTGGTGGTGTTGGCGATAGTGGACGGGGTGATTACAGTTCTCCACGTAGTGTGTGGGATTACCCTCCTGGGTAACGGTACAGGTTCTCCCATCTTTATTAAACCACCATCTTCTGTATAGAAACAGCTCAAATTATTTGAATAGGATTGTAGCATTACAGAATAAGTCAATCCTACTTTGGAATACAATAACCAGTGCTCGACCGGGGCCCCGGCCAAAATAATAACCCCCGACCACGGCCAAAATTTATCAATTAACCGGGGGCAATACCTTTATACCTGGACCCGACCAAAATATTTACCCCGGCCCCGGCCAAAAACCATACATCTGTCGGGGGCACAGCCGGGGATTTTATAAATAATTTCAGAAAATTTTCTAAGCAGTTAAACAAAATTTAACTGTACCGTAAATCGTAATAATAAAATTTGAAACACTTTATCATCAAAGTTATTATTATTATAAATATAATTATTTATGCTTCAATTTCTGATTTCACAATTGTAAGCCACCCCCGGCCCCGGCAAAATGGAAGATTTCCCGGCCCCGTTAAGATCCCGCCCCCGGTCGATCACTGACAATAAATTATTCTCACAGGTTTATTTAAGATAAGAGAGTTCTGCATAACATGGGGTATGCTGTGGAACATTAGTATCAGACTGTCTTCACTAATTATCATGCTGCTAGCTACAGAGCTGCTCTACTGCACAAAGCAGCGGGTTGTGGTCGCTATACTGGTGTGCTACTCAATATTACAGGTACTTGTTAGGGGGGGGGGGGGGGGGGCAGCAGGTTGTGGTCGCTATACTGGTGTGCTACTCTATATTACAGGTACTTGTTAGGGGGGGGGGGCAGCGGGTTGTGGTCGCTATACTGGTGTGCTACTCAATATTACAGGTACTTGTTAGGGGGGGGGGGGGGGGGCAGCGGGTTGTGGTCGCTATACTGGTGTGCTACTCAATATTACAGGTACTTGTTAGGGGGGGGGGAGGGGGGGGGGCAGCGGGTTGTGGTCGCTATACTGGTGTGCTACTCAATATTACAGGTACTTGTTAGGGGGGGGGGCAGCGGGTTGTGGTCGCTATACTGGAGTGCTACTCCATATTACAGGTACTTGTTAGGGGGGGGGGGGGGGCAGCGGGTTGTGGTCGCTATACTGGTGTGCTACTCAATATTACAGGTACTTGTTAGAGGGGGGGGGGGGGCAGCGGGTTGTGGTCGCTATACTGGTGTGCTACTCCATATTACAGGTACTTGTTAGAGGGGGGGGGGGGGCAGCGGGTTGTGGGCGCTATACTGGTGTGCTACTCAATATTACATGTACTTGTTAGGGGGGGGGGGGGGGCAGCGGGTTGTGGTCGCTATACTGGTGTGCTACTCAATATTACAGGTACTTGTTAGTCTGGTACAGATTTTACTGAAAATGCTGATCTAATTGAAGAAATAACACTTTATGGAAGATGTCCTATAATTACCGAAATAGTGCAGCCAGTTAAACAGAATAGGTGTTACTTCTGAGATTCCCAATTCTTTCCACACCCTCCTTATATATTAGAACACAACATAGCACTGTTATATACAACTCCACTACTACATTATAGAACACTGATACAGGTTTTAACTTTCAACGTTAGGACTCAGTATTTTTACTAAACAATTATATTAACAAATACTGTTAACAAATACTGTTAATAAATAATAATGTTAATATAAGCCTGTCTATTTCGTACCAAAATCTAGACCGAATTCTCGACTGATTAAACTTACTTTGCGACCCTAGTAGAGTTAGAGAATATACATAGCTCCGCCAACAGTGAGTTAATCAATTACTTGTTTCCTTTAATCACACATATGACAATTATTAGACTATATAATTAGTGTACCCCAGGTGACCCATGCCACTATACCCTCCTGAGGAGGTGCAGAGTGTGACGTCACGTGAGGGAGTATGACGTCACACTCCCTCACGTGACGTCACAATTATTAGACTATTATATAATAAATGCACCCCAGGTGACCCAGGCCACTATTCCCTTCTGGAGGGGATACTCTTACAAGTACAGCGAATTCAGAGAGATCTGCACTTGGGGCAACATCTTCACGGTCAGACACTGGTTTATTTATCAATCAAAACTATTCAAATATTATTCAATTATTCAGGTTTCATTCTTTTTTCCGCAAGATATTTTTCTGAAAACATATTATCACTTCTCAAAATTTAGTTAAGCACATTAAAACTGCGAACAATTAATCTATCTGATTAGTACAGCAGTTAACTGGTATCTATATTTATTATCCAAATATTTGTTAAATATTTAATTAATTAAATATTTAATTAATTAATTAATTAATTAATTGCACACTAGGTGAGATCCCGCACGTGGATAGTGTATAATCTGGTGGTTGAAATACTAGAGTTCCTGCTTCCTACTGCCCTCACTCTCGTACTCTCCTTTAAAAACATTATCTTCTACAAAAACAACACGTGAGCTGACCACTGTATAATTTCTTTATTCTGATAAAACTGTAAAACACTGTGAAGACATTTGTAGTGTAGTGAACACATTTGTTGTTAACACATTTGTAGTTAACACATTTGTTGTTAACACATTTGTAGTTAACACATTTGTAGTTAACACATTTGTAGTGTAGTGAACACATTTGTAGTTAACACATTTGTAGTGTAGTGAACACATTTGTAGTTAACACATTTGTAGTGTAGTGAACACATTTGTAGTGTAGTGAACACATTTGTAGTTAACAAATTTGTAGTGAACACATTTGTAGTGTAGTGAACACATTTGTAGTGAACACATTTGTAGTTAACACATTTGTAGTGTAGTGAACACATTTGTAGTTAACACATTTGTAGTGTAGCGAACACATTTGTAGTTAGCACATTTGTAGTTAACACATTTGTAGTGTAGTGAACACATTTGTAGTGTAGTGAACACATTTGTAGTGTAGTGAACACATTTGTAGTTAACACATTTGTAGTGTAGTGAACACATTTGTAGTTAACACATTTGTAGTTAACACATTTGTAGTGTAGTGAACACATTTGTAGTGAACACATTTGTAGTTAACACATTTGTAGTGTAGTGAACACATTTGTAGTTAACACATTTGTAGTGTAGCGAACACATTTGTAGTTAACACATTTGTAGTTAACACATTTGTAGTGTAGTGAACACATTTGTAGTGTAGTGAACACATTTGTAGTTAACACATTTGTAGTGTAGTGAACACATTTGTAGTTAACACATTTGTAGTGTAGTGAACACATTTGTAGTTAACACATTTGTAGTGTAGTGAACACATTTGTAGTTAACACATTTGTAGTGTAGTGAACACATTTGTAGTTAACACATTTGTAGTTAACACATTTGTAGTGTAGTGAACACATTTGTAGTGTAGTGAACACATTTGTAGTGTAGTGAACACATTTGTTGTTAACACATTTGTAGTGAACACATTTGTAGTGTAGTGAACACATTTGTAGTTAACACATTTGTAGTTAACACATTTGTAGTGTAGTGAACACATTTGTTACGGACGATTATATTTTGGTAAGGTGGTTAAGATTAATCTGACTTACAATAATGTTGCGTTAATTTTGGTCCACTATAACAATAATTGCTCAGGCCGTTATCCCACGAAGGGCGAGACAGAGACCTACTCTACAACCCGTTCCAGGACTCCCTCAACACTAGTTCCTCCTCCTCCTCGCAGCAACCCTCCCAACCTGACACCTCACGCCGCACTGCACTAGTCATGTGTCTCACTTACTCCTTCCTCTCTCTCCCCCAGATATTATCTGCTATTCTAGAGTTCTCACAGACTGTGTGGGGCACCAGCTTCATCTTCACTTCCTTCCCTCCTGACTTGGGCCGCATCAAGATGTACGGAGTGCTGTTTTACAGTGTCGGGGTAGCGGCCCGGGCCTGGGTTACCCCCCTTCTCTTCTTATTCGCAGAGAGGAGGAAGCTTTTCAGTGTGTATCACAGAGCCAGATAGAAAGAGGTTCATCAAAACGTTAAAACAAGGATCTACAAGCCTGCCAAAATACAGGTCGAATATGATAATATCAGACCTTGTATCAGTGATGTTGATAGCTGAATATACTATCAGTGATGAAAATGGTATCTCCGTGAATGAAGCAGCCATGAATTTAAATGGCCAGCTGTATTTTCGCTCAATCGCAGAGACAAACATCAGTTTTTCGCTTATAATTCGAAACGTAGGTATTTTAGGGTGTATATAATATGTATATAACACAATGTATACTGTATATAATAATTAATATGCATATAACACACTGTATAATGTATATGATAAGTATATAACACAATGTATAATGTATATAATATATATTTAAACACAAAGTATAATGTATATAACATGTATATAACACAATGCATAATGTATATAATATGTATATACCACAATATATAATGTATATAACACAATGTATAATGTATATAATATGTATATAACACAATCATGTAATAACCTGATCTTTAGAAGCAGTCTTTAGTTTGCTTTTGTAGGACATGTCAGGTGAGGAGCCTCTTGAAGGTGCTTTAACTGGGGATTCAGTTAATTAGTTACTTAGTTAGTTACTTAATCAGTCAACTAATTAATTAATTAGTTGATTATAATTAGTTGGTCAATAAGTTAATTAATTATTAGTTCACTAATTATTAGTTGATTAATTAATTAATTAATTAATTATTAGTTAATTAATTATTAGTTGATTAATTAATTAGTTAGTAAATAATTAATAAGATAGAACTGACTTAGTTTGATAGGATGGTTGGGGTCCCTTGGGGAGTGCAGACAGTGTAAAGATATGTTAGATAAGGTGAGGGGTACTTGGAGAGGGTTCTTCACTGGAATCAGCACCGTCACCGTCTCTGCAAGGGCAACATTACTTATCTTCTATTTAGAATATTAATTGTAAGCCTTAACTTAAAAACTAATAATAATATAAATAATACGCAGTAGTATTACCGTTAATAGCACAAATAGGTCTGAAGGTGTTGAGGGTATCGCCACTAAACACTGTCTGGCTAGGTTTGAAAAAGGAAACCCGCCCCTCACTCATGAGTCCGTGAGCAACGTCTTCAAGCTCTAACTCTCCCTGTCTTTTAGCTTTGTCAAAATCTGGAGTACGTTTATCAGCCATATTTTGGTTTTCAAGATGTGATTGCCTTACTAGATTGCAAATACACATAATCTATTGTGTGATATTAGTTATGGCTTCCATATTATAATTCACGGACTATTTGGTGGTATCCCGGCATGTTTAACACAAGATAAAGTGAAGGATATCTTTAGATGGAATCCGTACCAACATGGCAAGTTTTAATTAAAAACTATTTATAACCATGTTAAACTATGTTTTAAAATATCACACGTTCACCAGCAATCGAGTTAGCAAACTTTAAACATATCAAACATACCAGGGGCCTCCTTCACCATCCCGACATCTTAGTTAGCAACTCAAAGTGAAAGTGAGAGTGAAACATATCGAACATACCAGGGGTCTCCTTCACCATCTCAACAACTTAGTTGGCAACTAAAAGTGAAAGTGAAACATATCGACCATACCAGGGGCCTCCTTCACCATCCCGACAACTTAGTTAACAACTCAAAGTGAAAGTGAAAGTGAAACATATCGAACATACCAGGGGTCTCCTTCACCATCCCGACAACTTAGTTAGCAACTAAAGTGAAAGTGAAAGTGAAACATATCTAACATACCAGGGGTCTCCTTCACCATCCTGACAACTTAGTTAGCAACTAAAAGTGAAAGTGAAAGTGAAACATATCTAACATACCAGGGGTCTCCTTCACCATCCCTGACATCTTCTCCCCGAACAAGGACAAGTGGATGTTATTGTTATCCACTATGGGTATAGGTAGTTCCACAGTGGTGCTGGGGGGCTGGGACTGCAGGTAGATCTGAACCACTGATACGAAGTCCTGTATACCCTGAAATCAGTGCTTCATCAGTACAACCGCTTTATTTAATTGTTTTATTTTCTCTGACGACTAATTAGTGATAATTTTGACAGCTGAAGTTTCTGGCAGACAATTATATCTTCATATCACAGCAATTGGTTGAAGATAGTTAATAACAATGAACACAATGTGCTCGAATGACACGAATATATTGTGTATTGGTAATGCTAGACTGTGCACCTTCTGGAAGAGTATTTGGGAGTGCATTACATGCACACAATCATTATTGTAAGTTAGAAGACTTTGATATGCGTCGTATGCGCCGTCTATATCCCGCACGTAGTATGATAGTTTCCCAATTGTGAAACCTATGTGGTTCTCTGCCAGCGACCACCCTTTACCTGAAACACGTGGTAATTCTTAGTTTAACTTGTGAAATTGAAAGTGAAACTGAAAGTGATACGTGTTAGCTCGGACTAGAATTGAAGGAAAAACGTGGAGACATATTATTCCATCTCGTACCAGTCACGATATTTACAAATTCTGGTTAATTGAAGAAATACTGAGTATAGAGTTTAAACTTTTAACATGGAGGGTTGGAATTCAAGAAACACCCATTCTATCTTTTGAGCCATTTCCTAGCACGTCACTTGGCTTTAAAGTTTAACTTTCAGGACATTATCACCCAGAAATAACAACGAAGGATATAATCCTGACAAGGGAATGGAATGGAAAATAGAAATAAATGAATATCAATTACTTTTAATACTTCAATCACATTAAAATATAACTTTTTTTTAGTAAAAATTTAATGGTTTGAGGATTGAACACTTCAACCAAACTTCAACTTCAAAAATTAGAAAATTTGTCAGCGAAAATATTCGAGAAGGGAATCGGAAGCCAAATTGTTCTCTATAACTTGATGCGAACCGTATAGTAGTAGTACCGTAGTATACACTTTCCTCTTCTTCTTTAGTCTTATCTTTCTCACTTTAAAAGCCAGCATTGTTTCTTCTTACACCCTTTACACCAACTTCGTTATTCGTCCACAATAGTCCCCTAAAGAGAAGTAAGCTGCACACGCGGCGGTGCACGTCTCACAGAGAAGTAAGCTGCACACGGGGCGGTGCACGTCTCACAGAGAAGTAAGCTGCGCACGCGGCGGTGCACGTCTCACAGAGAAGTAAGCTGCACACGCGGCGGTGCACGTCTCACAGAGAAGTAAGCTGCAGACGGGGCGGTGCACGTCTCACAGAGAAGTAAGCTGCACACGGGGCGGTGCACGTCTCACAGAGAAGTAAGCTGCACACGGGGCGGTGCACGTCTCACAGAGAAGTAAGCTGCACACGCGGCGGTGCACGTCTCACAGAGAAGTAAGCGTCCCACGCGGTGGTGCACGTCTCACAGAGAAGTAAGCTGCACACGGGGCGGTGCACGTCTCACAGAGAAGTAAGCTGCGCACGCGGCGGTGCGCGTCTCACAGAGATCTAAGCGTCCCACGCGGCGGTGCACGTCTCACAGAGAAGTAAGCCGCACACTTGTTTTCATGTCCTGATCGTTAGACATTGTTCTGCTAGCTGGCCTTGACGCCCTGCGGGTTGATTTAATAGGATGAGGTGACAAACCCAGCTGTACCGCCAAATAACGGACCCTCGTCTTGAGGAACACTCTAAAGGTGACCACGGTGAGACAGTACACGAAAAAGTTAGTGACGATGTTGAAGTTGGTGACGAAGTGCATAGTCCTCTTGGTGCTAACGGAGACAGTAACTGCCCCGTTAGAGCTGATGGCTGACACTATGATAGCAGGTAGAGTGGATATGAAGTAGATAGCAGTGCACATTGTAACCGTCAGCACACCTTGCCATCTCACCTGTCCTCCCAATCTCCCTGCTGACTTCCGGGCCTCTATTACCAGCAGGATAGACGCCAGGGGTATAATGATGTACATCAGAATCTGCACAGCTCCCGTGTACACTAGAGTTGCATAAAATATCGCGGACCTTCTGTAAGGAGACAAGAAGTCGTACATACACATGTACATGGTGTAATCGAAATACATAGCCTCGTGGTCCCGCCAGAAGATGAGGAGAAGTTGAGGAGGGCTGACTAGAGAGAGGACCCAGAGAGCTCCACACGCCATGTGGACCTGTTTAGTGGTGGAGAAGCGGGTCCTGAGGGGGTACCTGACTATCAGCAGCTTGCTCATTGCAAGACAGCAGGTTAGGATACCAGTCATCCAGTAGGCTAGCCACTGAGTGTTCATCACGAAGGTACAGAGGAAGGTACCGAGGACCCACCTATCTGCAGTCAGAGAGACGATGTTGGGCACCACTCGGAACAGAGTCAGCATTAGGTCGGACACCGCCAAGTGCTGGATCAGCACTACAACAACTCGGTGGAGGTTTATAGCATTGTACTTGACAGTGGCTACCAGGACTATGGTGTCGCCGGTTAGAGAGCAGAGAGCCACGGCGATGTTGTATATGATCCAGAGGTAGCGCTCCCCCGTGCTCTGGATACGGTCCAGAGTGTAGTTGTCCGCGCGGTAGTGTCCGCCTAAATCCGGGTCTGTTTCCAGCATTTAACTGATGTTTTGTTAAAACTCCTAATTGATGCTGAACAGTGAAGATGACGGTAAGTGGACTTATTCCCGACTACTCAACTCTCTCATGTCCCTCCTGGATTGCAGTTATAGTTATACAGTGTGTAGATAACGTCATTATAATTATATGTAATTATAATTATATGTAATTATATGTATATCAAACAGTTTCCTTCTTTCATAAAAGATAAAATCATAAAATAAGAGCCGGATAGAATGCATGCAACGAGGAACTAAATTCGGAAAAATACGATCTCGAGAAAAAAGCAAGTACCCCACTGTATCATGACATTTATCAAAATAGTATTTAATCGTGCGTATTCCATCTTAAAATAGAATTTGACAGTTAGAAGCCTTTTCAGATACTAAGTCTTTCAAGTGGGCTCACATTGTACTGACTATAGGGCTCACATTGTACTGACTATATGGCTCACATTGTACTGACTATAGGGCTCACATTGTACTGACTATAGGGCTCACATTGTACTGACTATAGGGCTCACATTGTACTGACTATATGGCTCACATTGTACTGACTATAGGGCTCACATTGTACTGACTATAGGGCTCACATTGTACTGACTATAGGGCTCACATTGTACTGACTATATGGCTCACATTGTACTGACTATATGGCTCACATTGTACTGACTATAGGACTCACATTGTACTGACTATAGGGCTCACATTGTACTGACTATAGTGCTCACATTGTACTGACTATAGGGCTCACATTGTACTGACTATAGGGCTCACATTGTACTGACTATAGGGCTCACATTGTACTGACTATAGGGCTCACATTGTACTGACTATATGGCTCACATTGTACTGACTATAGGACTCACATTGTACTGACTATAGGGCTCACATTGTACTGACTATAGTGCTTACATTGTACTGACTATAGGGCTCACATTGTACTGACTATAGGGCTCACATTGTACTGACTATAGGGCTCACATTGTACTGACTATAGGGCTCACATTGTACTGACTATAGGGCTCACATTGTACTGACTATAGTGCTCACATTGTACTGACTATAGGGCTCACATTGTACTGACTATAGGGCTCACATTGTACTGACTATAGGGCTCACATTGTACTGACTATAGGGCTCACATTGTACTGCCTATAGGCTCACATTGTACTGGCTATAGTGCTCACATTGTACTGACTATAGGGCTCACAGTGTACTGACTATAGGGCTCACATTGTACTGACTATAGGGATCACATTGTACTGACTATAGGGCTAACATTGTACTGACTATAGGGCTCACATTGTACTGACTATAGGGCTCACATTGTACTGACTATAGGGCTCACATTGTACTGACTATAGGGCTCACATTGTACTGACTATAGGGCTCACATTGTACTGACTATAGGGCTCACATTGTACTGACTATAGGACTCACATTGTACTGACTATAGGGCTCACATTGTACTGACTATAGGACTCACATTGTACTGACTATAGGGCTCACATTGTACTGACTATAGTGCTCAAATTGTACTGACTATAGGGCTCACATTGTACTGACTATAGGGCTCACATTGTACTGACTATAGGACTCACATTGTACTGACTATAGGGCTCACATTGTACTGACTATAGGGCTCACATTGTACTGACTATAGGGCTCACATTGTACTGACTATAGGGCTCACATTGTACTGACTATAGGGCTCACATTGTACTGACTATAAGGCTAACATTGTACTGACTATAGGGCTCACATTGTACTGACTATAGGGCTCACATTGTACTGACTATAGGGCTCACATTGTACTGACTATAGGGCTCACATTGTACTGACTATAGGGCTCACATTGTACTGACTATAGGCTCACATTGTACTGACTATAGGGCTCACATTGTACTGACTATAGGGCTCACATTGTACTGACTATAGGCTCACATTGTACTGACTATAGGGCTCACATTGTACTGACTATAGGCTCACATTGTACTGACTATAGGGCTCACATTGTACTGACTATAGGGCTCACATTGTACTGACTATAGGGCTCACATTGTACTGACTATAAGGCTAACATTGTACTGACTATAGGGCTCACATTGTACTGACTATAGGCTCACATTGTACTGACTATAGGGCTCACATTGTACTGACTATAGGGCTCACATTGTACTGACTATAGTGCTCACATTGTACTGACTATAGGGCTCACATTGTACTGACTATAGGGCTCACATTGTACTGACTATAGGGCTCACATTGTACTGACTATAGTGCTCACATTGTACTGACTATAGGGCTCACATTGTACTGACTATAGTGCTCACATTGTACTGACTATAGGGCTCACATTGTACTGACTATAGGGCTCACATTGTACTGACTATAGGGCTCACATTGTACTGACTATAGGGCTCACATTGTACTGACTATAGGGCTCACATTGTACTGACTATAGGGCTCACATTGTACTGACTATAGGGCTCACATTGTACTGACTATAGGGCTCACATTGTACTGACTATAGGGCTCACATTGTACTGACTATAGGGCTCACATTGTACTGACTATAGGGCTCACATTGTACTGACTATAGGGCTCATATTGTACTGACTATAGGGCTCACATTGTACTGACTATAGGGCTCACATTGTACTGACTATAGGGCTCACATTGTACTGACTATAGGGCTCACATTGTACTGACTATAGGGCTCACATTGTACTGACTATAGGACTCACATTGTACTGACTATAGGGCTCACATTATACTGACTATAGGGCTCACATTGTACTGACTATAGGGCTCACATTGTACTGACTATAGGGCTCACATTGTACTGACTATAGGGCTCACAGTGTACTGACTATAGTGCTCACATTGTACTGACTATAGGGCTCACATTGTACTGACTATAGGGCTCACATTGTACTGACTATAGAGCTCACATTGTACTGACTATAGGGCTCACATTGTACTGACTATAGGGCTCACATTGTACTGACTATAGGGCTCACATTGTACTGACTATAGGGCTCACATTGTATTGACTATAGTGCTCACATTGTACTGACTATAGGGCTCACATTGTACTGACTATAGGGCTCACATTGTACTGACTATAGGGCTCACATTGTACTGACTATAGGGCTCACATTGTACTGACTATAGGGCTCACATTGTACTGACTATAGGGCTCACATTGTACTGACTATAGGGCTCACATTGTACTGACTATAGGGCTCACATTGTACTGACTATAGGGCTCACATTGTACTGACTATAGGGCTCACATTGTACTGACTATAGGGCTCACATTGTACTGACTATAGGGCTCACATTGTACTGACTATAGGGCTCACATTGTACTGACTATAGGGCTCACATTGTACTGACTATAGGGCTCACATTGTACTGACTATAGGGCTCACAGTGTACTGACTATAGTGCTCACATTGTACTGACTATAGGGCTCACATTGTACTGACTATAGGGCTCACATTGTACTGACTATAGAGCTCACATTGTACTGACTATAGGGCTCACATTGTACTGACTATAGGGCTCACATTGTACTGACTATAGGGCTCACATTGTACTGACTATAGGGCTCACATTGTATTGACTATAGTGCTCACATTGTACTGACTATAGGGCTCACATTGTACTGACTATAGGGCTCACATTGTACTGACTATAGTGCTCACATTGTACTGACTATAGGGCTCACATTGTACTGACTATAGGGCTCACATTGTACTGACTATAGAGCTCACATTGTACTGACTATAGGGCTCACATTGTACTGACTATAGGGCTCACATTGTACTGACTATAGGGCTCACATTGTACTGACTATAGGGCTCACATTGTACTGACTATAGTGCTCACATTGTACTGACTATAGGGCTCACATTGTACTGACTATAGGGCTCACATTGTACTGACTATAGGCTCACATTGTACTGACTACTCACATTGTACTGACTATAGGGCTCACATTGTACTGACTATAGGGCTCACATTGTACTGACTATAGGGCTCACATTGTACTGACTATAGGGCTCACATTGTACTGACTATAGGCTCACATTGTACTGACTATAGGGCTCACATTGTACTGACTACTCATATTATACCAGATGGTATAAGGTCCTGATCAATGAAACTCATTATAGCCCTGCTACAGTTTATCCAGTATGATTAAGAGTCGACACCTTATTATGAACTGTTATCAGCTGTTATCAAGTCAATAAAACTAGAGACTATCAGAACGAGAGATGTACTGATATTCAACTATAATCCAACTAAATTCCTACTTAAACCCGACCAAGAGCCCACACCAAAGAATGGTTATAACACCGGACGTGCACTTTAAATAAAAGGTTACAGAGACTGCTACTAATTATTGGACAGGACGACCAAAACTACAACCAAATAAAAAAGACAAGATAACTTATCGTATAGAAAATCTATATTAACATAATATCTTTAGGTTATATCGTAAAAAAGAAGAAAAGCCAAGTTTCACCCGCAAGGGTGGTCTCAATTAATTAGAAAAATAGTAGTGTTGAAAGTAGGTCTTGTTAAAACAAATCCCTTATTTCTGAGGATGACGTATAACAATGAGGGATATATTATTATATACTACTACTACCCCGAAATAACAAGAATTAAGATATACCCTTTTCAAATGCCAGATCAGATAATCTAGCTAGAATTGTGCGAGGAGTATACTAGAGCAGAGCAACAAGTGGTACATGTTGAGGTATGCGGTGCTCGCTCGGTACCTCCTGCTTTCTACAGAAGTGACAACGCATTATAATTTACAGCGCCCATGTCATATAAACATATAAATATATAAATATACAAATATATAAATATATAAACATATAAATACAATATATATAATATATTTAAAGTTTGTCAGCTTCTTCGCCCAGATGAATGACAATAGTTTAAAGGTAGGTTAGGAAGCTCAAGAAAAGGTGAAGAGCTGCTGTTGTAGGGGACCAGAAAAGGATATTACCAGACCCCATCTCTTTTTCTGACAGATCAGTGCACGTGAGGTGCCCACTAGTGCCAGGGTGGGGTTTCTTCTCTAGCTATTCCCGCGTGGTGTACAGGTGGTCAGATAGACTCGCAAGAAGAGGGTTTAGGGTTCGATTCTCGTTCAGGAGGGTGTGAAGAAGAGGGGGGGAGTGTGAAGAGGGGGGCAGGGGGGGGGGGGGGGGGGGGGGTGAGAGGGGGGCAGGGGGGGTGGGGAGTGTGTTGGGTATACATAGTGTATAATATATAGGATCAGGTTATCAGATGTTTTCACGTAAGAACAAAATACCACGGGCACATCTTAATGTGCAGTACTTGGACAGGGAGACAAATATTAGGGGAAGTGTGTCCCAGACAAATCGAATCATTATCTTTGAAGATGTCCCAGACAAACTGAAACATTATCTTTGAAGATGTCCCAGACAAACTGAAACATTATCTTTGAAGATGTCCCAAACAAATCGAAACATTATCTTTGAAGATGTCCCAAATAAATTAAGATCTTACCCTTGAAGATGTCCCAAATAAATTAAGATCTTACCCTTGAAGATGTCCCCGGCGTTCTTGTAACATCTGAGAGCGTGTTTCCTCTGTCCCACCTTGCTGTAACGATGTCCTGCTAACACTAAGTGGAAGGCGTATTTCCTGAGAGAGGGAGGGTCCACTCTGACGTAGCAATGTGCGCCCTGGAAGTGCAGATTAGTAGTGCTGTCGGTTAAAACATCAATATTCCACCTAAAGTTCACACTTATGTAACAATAACAAGTGTGTGATAGGGAATACATGTAGAGATCCGTGTGTTTAGGGAATCTAGTGAAATGGTTAGTTGTATTATCCTTCCGATATCACTAGTTACGTACTTGTTACGTGCAGTCAAACATAGAACAAGTAAGAAACACAATGTTAGGGATTGAAATTCGACATCTAGCGTCATCTAGCGTGAAATGACGCTAGATGATGCTAGATGACGTTATCTAGCGTCACTTAACGCTAGTTACGCGACACTGTCGCCAGGCGACAGCTAGCGCTGTCTAGATAGCGTTAGATAGCGAAGAATGTCGGTTTGCGACAGTTCACGCTAGATGTTGGCTTTTACTAGTTCGCTCGCCTTAAAATTATCACGTGACTTTGGTTTTCATAGTTTTGCAGCCAAACAAAACGGTTTTACAAAACCCCTAATCCCAACCCTAACCCTAACAGTAACCATAACCCCGACGCTATCCATATGCCATAACCCTTACCACAACCCTAACCCTAACCACAACCCTAACTCTAACCTGAGCCCTAAACAATAAAATTCGACACGTGACTAAACAGTTTTTTGCCCGTAACTCTCCAGGGAAGTAATTTTACCCTAAAATTGTACTACGTCATGGTGCATGTGGGTGATCAGGAATCAGCGTCCAAAAAATCACCGATTCTTATTACTTTCATACTCTCGGTACGAGAGTTGTCAACGAATCAAAAACAGAGTTCACACATATCTATCTGGCTGAGAAGAACGAAGTTGATGACAAAGGAGAGCCACTTCGAGGAAGAGAGCCCTGGAGATCATCTATCTCACTTGGTTCCAAATTGTGCAGCAACGAGGACATAAAAAGACGATTTAAGACCAGACTTAAGATCTACGAAGCCCAGGTGGTCTCCGTCTTAATGTATAATTGTAGCTGCTGGGCTGCTTCAAAGCAGCTACTGAGTAAACTGGATATTTGCCACAGAAAGCATCTGAGGCAAATCATCAGAATGACTTACCCTAATATAATCAAAAACGACACCCTTTACAAGAGATGTGAAGTGGTTCCACTCAGTGAGCGTGTTGCATGTGCACGATGGAGGATGCTCGGACATGTCCTTCGCAGTGATAACAACTCACCTGCACAGCTTGCATTACACTTTGCAGTAGAGAGTCAGAGTACCAAAAAGGGTAGAGTAGGCAGACACCAGTCGAACTTGCTTAATACTATTAAATTTGATTTAGGTAGTAGGAACATTCCATTTGTAAATACAGACGATTTGTACAATTTAAGACTTTTAGCCTCTGATAGAGCGGGATGGAAGAAGTTGTTATAGCTTGTGTATCAGTATTTCTTTTTTTCTGGCTACTTATCAGATCTTTAAGATGTTCATTTATGTTCTATTTTTGATTTGAATAAAGTTATATTTAAAAAAAAACTCTCGGTACAGGGCCTTTTCATAAGATATTTTTAAAAATTGAGGCAAGCGCTCGCTATTTGTCACTCATGGCTGTTGCGCGCGACAGAACGCGCACTGAGCATTTGTGCGAATATTTTTGATTTTTACCTAGCTTGTGATATACGTGATATTCCTGTTAATGAAGCTTGAAAAGAGCGCCGCGCACAGTACAGGGACTGGTAATTTCATTTTCGAGCCTGCAAAATTGCATGCATTTGTTTTCGCTATTTTATTTCATCGATTCAATTTGGGCGTTGTAAACGAGCTAAAAACTACGATCCACTTATACAGGGTGACTACCCACACTTATATAATTCGAACTAATTAATATAATGATACGAACATAATCAAATATATTTCTAGTTCTACACAAAATGAAATATAAAATATATGAATTACACTGGTACTACTACAAAGTAATAGTAGTACTACAAAGATTTTATACAAATTTAATTAATTACGATTATAGAGTCAAACCTAGTTTGTAGTTCGGTTACAACTTGAAGTTGAATCGATAAAATAAAATCGAAACAAGACGTTCAATCAAAAATTAATACTAAATCAACACTAACTATTCACACAACTAAATGGTTCAGTGCTTGAGGGCGCGTTATATTGTAGATTAATAACTTAACAAGACGTGCGGGTTCCCGAGTGAAGTGAACAATAGACTAGCAGTAGCAAGCTAAGTAACAATTTGGACTCTTCAACAGTCTTGAAATAATATTTGGAACAAATATTTTACGAGTTTCACCCGTTGGCGTTATTAGTTATATCACGACAGCCATGAGTGACAAATTAAATAGCGAGCGCCGAGACATTTAGCGTTAACTGTAGCAAACCGAAATTCTCCGCTATCTAGCGCTAGACCGATGTCGCGGCGACATCAACCGTCAACTATCGCAAACCGTCCGACATCTTCCGCCATCTAGCGCTAGATGGCGCTTGATAGCGCTAGATGTCGCGGCGACATCTAGCGTGAACTGTCGCAAACCGACATTCCCGCGTCATCTAGCGTCATCTAGTGTCAATGTCATCTAGCGTCATCTAGCGCCATCTAGCATCATCGAGTGTCATTTCACGCTAAATGACGCTAGATGGTGAAGGTCCAATGTTAGTTGGTAAATTGGTAATATTCAGTGAAATACCCCCTCTCCAATAAACCCCGGTATAGAGAGGTTTTATTGTACATGTAAAACCCTACCTGTTCAAGTAGAAGTCCACTGTTCAGATCATTTTCGTCATTAGCCATCTTAATAAACCAAGCAGCAGCTGAGAGGTAATAACCACGGGATATCAAACACTCACAGTGCACTAGTGTTGCTCTCATTGCGTACAGCGGGGATCTGTTAATATTAGCCTGGTTAAGGGGGGGGGGGGGGGGATCTGTTAATATTAGCCTGGTTAAGGGGGGGGGGGGTCTGTTAATATGAGCCTGGTTAAGGGGGGGGGGGGATCTGTTAATATAAGCCTGGTTAAGGGGGGGGGGGGGGGGGGGGGGGATCTGGTAATATAAGCCTGGTTAAGGGGGATCTGTTAATATTAGCCTGGTTAAGGGGGGGGGGGGGATCTGTTAATATGAGCCTGGTTAAGGGGGGGGGGGATCTGTTAATATGAGCCTGGTTAAGGGGGGGGGGGGGATCTGTTAATATGAGCCTGGTTAGGGGCGGGGGGGGATCTGTTAATATAAGCCTGGTTAGGGGGGGGGGGGGATCTGTTAATATGAGCCTGGTTAAGGGGGGGGGGGGGGGGGATCTGTTAATATTAGCCTGGTTAAGGGGGGGGGGGGGATTCTAGTTAATATTAGCCATGATTAAGGGGGGGGATCTGTTAATATAAGCCATGGTTAAGGGGGGGGGAATCTGTTAATATTAGCCTGGTTAAGGGGGGGGGATCTGTTAATATAAGCCTGGTTAAGGGGAGGGGGATGGATCTGTTAATATAAGCCTGGTTAAGGGGGGGGAGGGGGGGATCTGTTATATAAGCCTGGTTAAGGGGGGGGGATCTGTTCAAATATTTGCCAGGTTAAGGGGGGGAGGGGGATGGGGATCTGTTAATATAAAGCCATGGTTAAGGGGGGAGCGGGGGATCTGTTCATATAAGCTGAGTTAAGGGGGGGGGGGATCTGGTAATATTACGCCTGGTTAATGGGGAGGGGGGAGGGATCTGTTAATATTAGCCTGGTTAAGGGGGGGAGGGGGGGATCTGGTATATACGCCTGGTTTATGGGGGGATCTGTAATATAAGCCTGGTTAAGAGGGGGGGGGGATCTGTTAATAACTGCCTGGTTAAGGGGGGGGGGGATCTGTTAATATAAGCCTGGTTAAGGGGGGGGGGGATCTGTTAATATAAGCATGGTTAAGGGGGGGGGGGATCTGTTAATATAGCCTGGTTAAGGGGGGGGGGATCTGTTAATATTAGCCTGGTTAAGGGGGGGGGATCTGTTAATATAAGCCTGGTTAAGGGGGGGGGGGATCTGTTAATATTAGCCTGGTTAATGGGGGGGGATCTGTTAATATAAGCCTGGTTAAGGGGGGGGGATCTGTTAATATTAGCTGGTTAAGGGGGGGGGGGGGGGGAACTGTTAATATAGCCTGGTTAAGGGGGGGGGGGGGAGGGATCTGTTAATATTAGCCTGGTTAAGGGGGGGGGGGGGATCTGTTAATATAAGCCTGGTTAGGGGGGAGGATCTGTTAATATAAGCCCTGGTAAGGGGGGGGGGATCTGTTAATATTAGCCTGGTTAAGGGGGGGGGGGATCTGTTAATATTAGCCTGGTTAAGGGGGGGGGGGGGTCTGTTAATATAAGCCTGGTTAAGGGGGGGGGGATCTGTTAATATAAGCCTGGTTAAGGGGGGGGGGGGGGATCTGTTAATATTAGCCTGGTTAAGGGGGGGGGGGGGGGATCTGTTAATATAAGCCTGGTTAAGGGGGGGGGATCTGTTAATATAAGCTGGTTAAGGGGGGGGGGATCTGTTAATATTAGCCTGGTTAAGGGGGGGGGGGGGATCTGTTAAATTAGCCTGGTTAAGGGGGGGGGGAGCATGGTAATATTAGCCTGGTTAAGGGGGGGGGGGGGTCTGTTAATATTAGCCTGGTTAAGGGGGGGGGGGGGGATCTGGTAATATTAGCCTGGTTAAGGGGGGGGGGAATCTGTTAATATGAGCCTGGTTAAGGGGGGGGGGGGGAGGGGGGGATCTGTAATATACGCCTGGTTAAGGGGGGGGGGGATCTGTTAATATAGCCTGGTTAGGGGGGGGGGGGTTGTTAAAATTAGCCCGGTTAAGGGGGGGGGATTGTTAAAATAGCGGTTAGGGGGGGGGGGATCTGTTAATATGAAGCTGGTTTTAAAGGGGGGGGGGGGATTGTTATTGGCCCCGGTTAAGGGGGGGGGGGGGGGTTGTTAATATAAGCCTGGTTAAGGGGGGGGGGGGTCGTTTTATTGAAACTGGTTAAGGGGGGGGGGGGGTCTGTTAAAATAAGCCCGGTTAAGGGGGGGGGGGGGGGAGGGGGGGATTGGTAATATAAACCCGGTTTTTTTTGGGGGGGGGGGCTGTTAAAATTAGCTGGTTTGGGGGGGGGGGGCGTTAAAATAAATGGTTAAGGGGGGGGGGGGGGATTTTTTAATATTGCCCGGTTAAGGGGGGGGGGGGGGGGGGGGCTGTTAATATAGCCTGGTTAAAGGGGGGGGGGGATCTGTTATTTTAAGGGGGGGGGGTTTAAGGGGGGGGGGATCTGTTAATATAAGCCTGGTTAAGGGGGGGGGGGATCTGTTATATTAGCCTGGTTAAGGGGGGGGGGGATCTGTTAATATAAGCCTGGTTAAGGGGGGGGGGGATCTGTTTATATTCGCCTGGTTAAGGGGGGGGGGTCTGTTAATATAAGCCTGGTTAAGGGGGGGGGGGGGGATCTGTTAAATATAAGCCTGGTTAAGGGGGGGATCTGTTAATATTAGCCTGGTTAAGGGGGGGGGATCTGTTAATATAAGACAGGGTTAAGGGGGGGGGGGGATCTGTTAATATAAGCCTGGTTAAGGGGGGGGGGGAGGGGGGGATCTGGTAATATAAGCCTGGTTAAGGGGGGATCTGTTAATATTAGCCTGGTTAAGGGGGGGAGGGGGGATCTGGTAATATAAGCCTGGTTAAGGGGGGATCTGTTAATATTAGCCTGGTTAAGGGGGGGGGGGGGATCTGTTAATATAAGCCTGGTTAAGGGGGGAAGGGGGATCTGTTAATATGAGCCTGGTTAGGGGGGGGGGGGGGGGGGGCGTTAATTTAGTGGTTAGGGGGGGGGAAATTTTTAATATAAAACCTGGTTTTAAGGGGGGGGGGGGGTTGTTAAATTAGCCCGGTTTAAGGGGGGGGGTCTGTTATTAAGCCCGGTTAAGGGGGGGGGGGAAAACTGTTAATATTTGCCGGTTTAAAGGGGGGGGGGGGATTTTGTTAATATCCGGTTTTTGGGGGGGGGGGGGGGGGGGGTCTGTTAATATAAGCCGGGGTTAAGGGGGGGGGGGGGGAAAATTTTTAATATGCCCGGTTAAGGGGGGGGGGGGGTTTTTAATATTAGCCTGGTTAAGGGGGGGGGGGGGGGGGGGGGTCTGGTAATATTAGCCCGGTTAAGGGGGGGGGGGGGTTAATATTAGCCCGGTTAAGGGGGGGGGGGGGGTCTGGTAATAAGCCTGGTTAAGGGGGGGGGGGGGGGTCTGTAATATGGCCCGGTTAAGGGGGGGGGAGGGGGGGGGGGGTTTGGTAATATACCTGGTTAAGGGGGGGGTCTGTTAATTTAGCCTGGTTAAGGGGGGGGGGGGGACTGTTAATTAAATGGTTTAAGGGGGGGGGGGGGGGGGGGTCTGTTAATATTAGCCGGGGTTTAAGGGGGGGGGGTTGTTAAAATAAACCTGGTTAAGGGGGGGGGGGGATTGTTAATATAATCCCGGGTTAAGGGGGGGGGGATTTGTTTAAAATTAGCCTGGTTAAGGGGGGGGGATCTGTTTTTAAGCCCGGTTAAGGGGGGGGGGGGGGTCGTTAATATAAGCCTGGTTTTAAGGGGGGGGGATCTGTTAATTTTCCCGGTTTAAAAGGGGGGGGGGGGGGGGTCTGTTAATATTATTGGTTGGGGGGGGGGGGGGGATCTGGTAATATTGCCCGGTTTTAAGGGGGGGGGGGTTGTTAATATGAGCTGGTTAAGGGGGGGGGGGGGGGTTGTTAATATTAAACCTGGTTAAGGGGGGGGGGGGGGTTTTTTTAAAATAAACCCGGTTTAAGGGGGGGGTTGTTTTATTAGCCTGGTTTAAAGGGGGGGGGGGGTCTGTTAATATAAGCTGGTTAAGGGGGGGGGGGGGGATTGTTAATAAAGCCCGGTTAAGGGGGGGGGATCTGTTAATATTAGCCCCGGTTAAGGGGGGGGGGGGGGGGGGGGGGGGGGTCTGTTAATTTAGCCCGGTTAAGGGGGGGGGGGATCGTTAATATTGCCTGGTTAAGGGGGGGATCTGTTAATATTAGCCTGGTTAAAGGGGGGGGGTCTGTTAATTGAGCCCCGGTTAAGGGGGGGGGGGGGATTGTTAAATAAGCTGGTTAAGGGGGGGGGGGGGGGCTTTTTTATAGCCCGGTTAAGGGGGGGGGGTTTTTGTTAATATAAGCTGGTTTAAAGGGGGGGGGTTGTTAATAAGCCTGGTTTAAGGGGGGGGGGGGGGGGGGGCTGTTAATATTGCCTGGTAAGGGGGGGGGGGGGGTTGTAATATAAGCCTGGTTAAGGGGGGGGGGGATCTGTTAATATTAGCTGGTTAAGGGGGGGGGGGGGATCTGTTAATATAAGCCTGGTTAAGGGGGGGGGATCTGTTAATATTAGGCCTAAGGTCTAAGGAGGGAGGGGGGGGAATCTGTTAATATTAGCCTGGTAAAGGGGGGGGGGGGGATCTGTTAAATATGAGCTCTGGAAGGGGGGTGGCGGGGGGGGGGATCTGGTAATATACGCCTGTGTTAAGGGGGGATCTGTTAAATTAGCCTGGTTAAGAGGGGGGGGGGGATCTGTTAATATAAGCCTGGTAAAGGGGGGGGGGGGGGATCTGTTAATATCAGCCTGGTTAAGAGGGGGGGGGTCTTGTTAATCTAGCCTGGTTAAGGGGGGGGGGATCTGATACTATAATCCTGGTTAAGGGGGGGTGGATCTGTTAATAATAGCCTGGTTACGGGGGGGGGGACTGTTAATATAAGCTGGTAAAGGGGGGGGGGGATCAGTTAATATAAGCCTGGTTAAGGGGGGGGATCTGTTAAATATTAGCCTGGTTAAGGGGGGGGGATCTGTTAATATAGCCTGGATAAGGGGGGGGGGGGGATCTGTTAATATAAGCCTGGTTAAGGGGGGAGGGATCTGTTAATATTAGCCTGGTTAAGGGGGGGGGGGGATTGTTAATATAGCCTGGTTAAGGGGGGGGGGATTGTTAATATAAGCCTGGTTAAGGGGGGGATCTGTTAATATTAGCTGGTTAAGGGGGGGGGGGGATCTGGTAATATTAGCCTGGTTAAGGGGGGGGGGGGGGATCTGTTAATATAGCCTGGTTAAGGGGGGGGGGATCTGGTAATATTAGCCTGGTTAAGGGGGGGGGGGGGATCTGTTAATATTAGCCTGGTTAAGGGGGGGGGGGATCTGTTAATATAAGCCTGGTTAAGGGGGGGATCTGTTAATATTAGCTGGTTAAGGGGGGGGGGATCTGTTAATATAGAGCCTGGTTAAGGGGGGGGGAAAATTTTAATTTAGCTGGTTAAGGGGGGGGGATCTGTTAATATAAACCCCGGTTAAGGGGGGGGGGGGGGGGGGGGTCTGTTAAAATAAGCCGGTTAAGGGGGGGGGGGGGGGGTCTGTTAATATTAGCCTGGTTAAGGGGGGGGGGGGTTGTTATTTAGCCTGTTAGGGGGGGGGGGGGGGGATTGGTTAAATTTTGCCCGGTTTTAAAGGGGGGGGGGTCTGTTAATATTAGCCCGGTTAAGGGGGGGGGGGGGGTCGGTAATATTTGGGGTTTAAGGGGGGGGGGGGGGATTGTTAAAATAGCCTGGTTAAGGGGGGGGGGGGGGGGGGTTTAAAACTGGGGGGGGATCTGTTAATATTGCCCGGTTTTTAAAAGGGGGGGGGGATTGTTATAAAGCCCGGTTTAAGGGGGGGGGGGGGGGGGTCTGTTAATATTAGCCGGTTTTTAAGGGGGGGGGGGGTTGTTAATAAAGCCTGGTTAGGGGGGGGGGGGCTGTTAATTATAAGCCTGGTTAAGGGGGGGGGATCTGTTAATATTAGCCTGGTTAAGGGGGGGGATCTGTTAATATAAGCCTGGTTAAGGGGGGGGGATTGTTAAAATTTTTTCCTGGGGTTAAGGGGGGGGGGGACTTTTTAATATAGCGGTTAAGGGGGGGGGGGGGGGGGGGGCGTTAAAATTAGCCTGGTTAAGGGGGGGGATCGTATATTAGCTGGTTGGGGGGGGTTTTTTTAAAATTTGGTGGGGTTAAAGGGGGGGGGGTTGTTTAAAAATAAGTGGTTTAAGGGGGGGGGGGGGATCTTTTTGGCCGGGGAAGGGGGGGGGTCTGTTAATATTAGCCGGTTTAAAGGGGGGGGGATCTGTTAAAATAAGCTGGTTTAAGGGGGGGGGGGGGTTGTTTTAAAGCCCGGTTTAAGGGGGGGATTGTTAAATTTGCCGGTTTTAAGGGGGGGGGGGGGGGTTTGTTAATATTAGCCGGTTAAAAGGGGGGGGGGGACTGTAAAATTTTGCTGGTTAAGGGGGGGATTTAAATTTGCCTGGTTAAGGGGGGGGGGGGGGGGAAGGGGGGGGGGGGGACTGTTAATTAAGCCTGGTTGGGGGGGGGGGGGGGGTCTGTTAATATTAGCTGGTTTTAAAGGGGGGGGGGGGTTTTTAATTAAGCGGTTAAGGGGGGGGGGTCTGTTAATTAAACCTGGTTAAGGGGGGGGGGGGGAAACTTTAATATTAGCCTGGTTAAGGGGGGGGGGGTCTGTTTTATAAGCCCGGTTAAGGGGGGGGGGGGGGGGGGTCTGTTTTATTAGCCCGGTTTAAGGGGGGGGGGTTGTAATATAAACCCGGGTTTAAGGGGGGGGGGGGGTCTGTTAATATAACCTGGTTAAGGGGGGGGGGGTCGTTAATATTGCTGGTTAAGGGGGGGGGGGGGGGGGTTTTTATATAAAACCCGGTTTAAGGGGGGGGGGGGGGGGGGTCTGTTAATATAAACCCGGTTAAGGGGGGGGGTCTGTTATATTAGCCGGTTAAGGGGGGGGGTTGTTAATATTCCTGGTTAAGGGGGGGGGGGGATTGGATTTTAGCCCGGTTAAGGGGGGGGGGGGTCTGTTAATATTAGCCCGGGTTTGGGGGGGGGGGGGGATTGGGAAAATTTGCTGGTTAAGGGGGGGGTCTGTTAATAAGGGGTGGTTTAAGGGGGGGGGGGGGGGGACTTAATTCCCTGGTTAAGGGGGGGGATCGTTAATTTGCCTGGTTAAGAGGGGGGGGGATCGTTAAATAAACCTGGTTAAGGGGGGGGGGGGGGATTGTTAATATTGCCTGGTTAAGGGGGGGGAGGGAATATAGCCCGGTTAAGGGGGGGGGGGGGGGGGATTGTTATTTTAAAAACCGGTTAAGGGGGGGATCTGTTAAAATTAGCCGGTTAAGGGGGGGGGGAAAAAGGGGGGGGGGGTCTGTTAATATGCCTGGTTAAGGGGGGGGGGAGAAAAAGGGTTGGGGGGGGGGGATTGAATATTTCCGGTGGGGGGGGGGGTCTGGTAATATTATGGTTTGGGGGGGGGTTTTGTTAAAAGGTGGGTTAGGGGGGGGGGGGGGGGGGTTTTAAAAAGGTGGTTGGGGGGGGGGGGAAAAAGGGAAGGGGGGGGGGGGATCTTTAATTTAGCCTGGTTAAGGGGGGGGTTTTGTTAAAAAAGGGGGGGGGGGGGGATTGTTAATAAAGCGGTTAAAGGGGGGGGGGGGCTGGGTTGGGGGGGGGTCTGTTAATATTAGCCCGGTTAAGGGGGGGGGGGGGGGTTTTTAATATAGCCCGGTTTAAAGGGGGGGGGGATCTGTTAATTTAGCCCGGTTTTAAGGGGGGGATCTTTAATATTAGCTGGGTTAAGGGGGGGGGGGGTTTTTAATATTAGCCCGGTTAAGGGGGGGGGGGTTGTAATATTAGCCGGTTTTAAGGGGGGGGGGTTGTTTAAAATTAGGTGGTTAGGGGGGGGGGGGGGGGGGTCGAATATGCCCGGTTTAAGGGGGGGGGGGGCGGGAAAAGGGGGAGGGGGGGGGGGGTCTGTTATATTAGCCCGGTTAAGGGGGGGGGGGATCTGTTAATTTAGCGGGTTAAGGGGGGGGGGTCTGTTTTAAAATTAGCCGGTTTTTAAGGGGGGGGGGATCTGTTTTTATAAGCTGGTTTTAAGGGGGGGGGGATCTGTTAAAATTTAAACCTGGTTAAGGGGGGGGGGGATCGTTAATATTAGCCCCGGGTTAAGGGGGGGGGGGTCTGTTAATATTTGCCTGGTTAAGGGGGGGGGGGGGGGTCTGTTAAAATCCTGGTTAAGGGGGGGGGGATCTGTTAAAAATTAGCCGGTTTAAAGGGGGGATCTTTAAAAACCCCCAAGGGGGGGGGATCTGTTAAATTATTAGGGGGGGATTGTTAATTTTAGCCCGGTTAAGGGGGGGGGCTGTTAATATTAAACCTGGTTAAGGGGGGGGGATCGTTAATATAAATGGTTTGGGGGGGGGGGTGTTAAAATTGCCCGGTTTTTAAGGGGGGGGGGGACTGTTAAAAAAGCTGGTTAAGGGGGGGGGGGGTTGTTAATTGCCCGGTAAGGGGGGGGGGGGATTGTTAAAAAAAGTGGTTAAGGGGGGGGGGGGGGGGGGGGGGGTTGTTAAATTAGCCCGGTTTGGGGGGGGGGTTTTTGTTAAAAAAAGGGCCTGGTTAAGGGGGGGGGGATCTTTAATTAACTGGTTAAAAAGGGGGGGGTTTTTAATTAACTGGGTTAAGGGGGGGGGGGGGGGGTTCTGTTAATATTAGCCTGGTTAAGGGGGGATCTTTAATATAGCCTGGTTAAGGGGGGGGGGGGGGATCTTAATATACCTGGTTAAGGGGAGGGGGGAATCGTTAAATAAAGCCTGGTTAAGGCGGGGGATCTTAAATATAAGCCCTGGTTAAGGGGAGGGGGGGATCTGTTAATATAAGCCTGGTTAAGGGGCGGGGGGGATCTGTTTATATAAGCCTGGTTAAGGGGGGGGGGGGGGGGGGGGGCGAGAGTATTACTTGACCCATCAGTGCACTGCGCTACAAGAGAAAGGGCTGAACTCACTTGCAAAGGTTAAGATAAACGTTGATACATTCATCGTAGTACGGATGTGGCTCTCTCCTCACTCCACTGCCCATAAACAAAGAAAGTGACGTCATTTCCTGAAATATATCTAGTCATTAAGGGGGGGGGGGGGGGATCATTAATTAGTATTGTCGTATTGATGACGTAATCTCGCAAGGTTAACGTATATTTATTAATTATGTCGATTGATGATTTAAAGAAATTTTCATTAAATAATTCATAAGTGTTAGGCCTTATATAACAGGCATGATATTATACTGTTTATAAGTCAGGTTGGGATTGAAGTGGTATATAAGTTTGAGGATATTGATAAACAAAAACTGAATCATGCCATTCTATCAGTTTGGTGAAACTCTTTTTAAGGTCTCATAGATTATTTTTTTACTGTTTAACAATGGAAATAATAACTCCAGTTATTCTATACCGATGAGAATACAGTACAAAACAGTACAGTACAGTACAGTACAGTTGCAGTACAGCACAGTACAGTACAGTGCAGTACAGTAAGGTATAATGCTAGTAGTCTAACCAGGGCTGCAGCATAATGGTTGTAAGCTTGATCGTTCTGAAAGTCCCTCTTAACTTGATGGTATGAGCTATAAGCCATGGTATAATGCTGCAGGAGGAAGGATATGTCACCTAATCTACGTAGCAGTATCTCCGGCGAGTCCGTCAGATACCTGAGTGTAATGTTGAGTGTAATACTGAGTGTAATACTGAGTGTAATACTGAGTGTAACATTGAGTGTAATACTGAGTGTAATACTGAGTGTAATATTGAGTGTAATATTGAGTGTAATACTGAGTGTAATATTGAGTGTAATATTGAGTGTAATATAATAGATAATTAATTTACTTACCCAGGATTTGCTGGTACTTTACCAGACACCCCTTCACTTACCCAGGATTTGCTGGTACTTTACCAGACACCCCTGCACTTACCCAGGATTTGCTGGTACTTTACCAGACACCCCTGCACTTACCCAGGATTTGCAGGTACTTTACCAGACACCCCTGCACTTACCCAGGATTTGCAGGTACTTTACCAGACACCCCTGCACTTACCCAGGATTTGCTGGTACTTTACCAGACACCCCTGCACTTACCCAGGATTTGCTGGTACTTTACCAGACACCCCTGCACTTACCCAGGATTTGCTGGTACTTTACCAGACACCCCTGCACTTACCCAGGATTTGCAGGTACTTTACCAGACACCCCTGCACTTACCCAGGATTTGCAGGTACTTTACCAGACACCCCTGCACTTACCCAGGATTTGCAGGTACTTTACCAGACACCCCTGCACTTACCCAGGATTTGCAGGTACTTTACCAGACACCCCTGCACTTACCCAGGATTTGCTGGTACTTTACCAGACACCCCTGCACTTACCCAGGATTTGCTGGTACTTTACCAGACACCCCTGCACTTACCAGGATTTGCTGGTACTTTACCAGACACCCCTGCACTTACCCAGGATTTGCTGGTACTTTACCAGACACCCCTGCACTTACCCAGGATTTGCTGGTACTTTACCAGACACCCCTGCACTTACCCAGGATTTGCTGGTACTTTACCAGACACCCCTGCACTTACCCAGGATTTGCAGGTACTTTACCAGACACCCCTGCACTTACCCAGGATTTGCTGGTACTTTACCAGACACCCCTGCACTTACCCAGGATTTGCTGGTACTTTACCAGACACCCCTGCACTTACCCAGGATTTGCTGGTACTTTACCAGACACCCCTGCACTTACCCAGGATTTGCAGGTACTTTACCAGACACCCCTGCACTTACCCAGGATTTGCTGGTACTTTACCAGACACCCCTGCACTTACCAGGATTTGCTGGTACTTTACCAGACACCCCTGCACTTACCCAGGATTTGCTGGTACTTTACCAGACACCCCTGCATTACCGGATTTGCTGGTACTTTACAGACACCCTGCATTACCGGATTTGCAGGTACTTTCCCGACCCCCCCCTGCACTTCCCCAGGATTTGCTTTTTTATTTACATACCCCCGCATTCCCAGGATTTGCAGGACTTTACCAGACCCCCCTGCACTTACCCAGGATTTGAGGTTTTTTTACCAGACACCCCTGCACTTACCCAGGTTTTGCAGGTACTTTACCAGACCCCCTGACTTACCAGGATTTGCTGGTCTTTACCAGCCCCCCCCCCCCTGCACTTCCCCCAGGATTTGCGGATTACCGACACCCTGAAACTTACCCAGGATTTGCAGACTTTCCCGGGGACCCCCCTGATTTACCCAGGTTTGAGGCTTTACAAAACCCCCCTCCCACTTACCCGGATTTGCGGGGTCCCTTTCCCAGACACCCCTGCACTTCCCCAGGATTTTTTGGTACTTTCCCAGACCCCCTCCCTTTTCCCCAGGATTTGCTGGGGGGTATTTACCAGACACCCCTGCACTTACCCAGGATTTGCAGGTACTTTACCAGACACCCCTGCACTTACCCAGGATTTGCTGGTACTTTACCAGACACCCTGCACTTACCCAGGATTTGCTGGTACTTTACCAGACACCCCTGCACTTACCCAGGATTTGCTGGTACTTTACCAGACACCCCTGCACTACCCAGGATTTGCTGGTACTTTACCAGACACCCCTGGTTTAGGTCCTGGACTAAACAGTTTCTTAGTTGCGGAGAAGAAGGTACCCCGTAATCCTCGTCTTGTATTCAGCGCCTGTGGTAGATAAGATAACATACTTTAGGGAACATATACCAAAACCTTTTTTGCCGGGACTCGCGATTTGACTTCATATTATGAAAGTATAGATAAAAACAATAAGATTTGATTCATTGAAAAATTATTTTGAGAGTACGCACTTTCGAAGAAAAAAAAAATTCTTCTTGGAAAGTTTTTTCAATTTTGAGAAGTCTGTCACTGTAATACCGATTTTTCAGTCATTTTAAAAGTTTTTTTACTGAACATTATTTAGAATTCGTACAAAAGCCCGCCAAAGGATTGGGCGACATCTGTCCCGACAGCGACATCTGTCCGACAGCCGAATTGGGGATTTCGGAAGATGTCGCTGTCGGACAGGAGTCGTTTTTGGCGACATCTGTCCGAATTTCGGATCATATTGTAATTTCGGTTTCACATTCGTATTTCACAAGCTCACGGGTAATCTCGTGACGTTGCTCCCATTGTTCGAATGCTGATGTGATCCATTGAGATCTGATCCATCGATACTTGATTGACTATTTGAGGACAGGATTGTGCTAGGCGTAGTTAGGCGTACACTGTCGATCACATCACAGGACACAGCCTACATGAGTAATATAGGACAGCGGCCCGTATGGAGATCCAGTTATCGCAATCCACAAAATCGACCAATCTTCAGGAAACAGACCCAGATCTGCAGCAAACAGACCCGAGAGATCTGGAAACGCTATCCATTCCTGCAAACCAAATCCTACTCTACCGACAACAGGTCCAATGATGCTCTGGGGACTCTGGATGGGACGATCAACAGACTCGTCGATCTTTCCTTTGGGGGACTCCTAAGAACGCAGATCATATGGTGGACGCGGTAGCATGGGGTAGTCGACGGTACCTTCAAATCCGCACCTAATCTCTTCCATCAGCTCCTTCACAGTCCACGGACTCTTCCCTGATGGCTGGCACCTCCCCCATCTCTATGGACTCATTCCTGGAAAATCGAACGACCCTCTACCGCAACATGTTCGAGCCTCGAGGAGATAGACACCTGGGCTTCTTGGGCCTTGGGGGCTACCAACCACAATCCATCCTCATGGACTACGAGCTCGCCATTCACAACGCAGTTGCTTCATGCCTGCCTGTATAGGTCGAAATTGGCAATGTTACGTATACAAATTTGCAAGTAACAGTTCAGATCATGTCTCCAATTGGAAATGTGTCGTATTGAAATCAAATCACAATTTCGGACAGATGTCGTTTTTTTCTGGTACCCTTAGTCGGACAGATGTCGCTGTCGGACACATGTCGCTGTCGGACAGGAGTCGCGTTACCCAAATGATTCTATAATTAAACAATAGATGACGAAGTTACAGATCAAACAAGGTCTAGAGAAGCAAAATTGAAATTTTTGCCTACTATATATTTTTTCAATGTATCAAATCTTATTGTTTTTATCTATACTTTCATAATATGAAGTCAAATCGCGGGTCCCGGCAAAAAAGGTTTTGGTGTATGTCCCCTTAAGTAGATTGAATGAATAATATCAAATAAAAAATAAAACTAAGTGTCCTCTACAGTGTATCCAGATTTTGTAGACAAATGCGAATAAAAATTAATTTAAATAATAAGGTAATTAACAACAGCTCACCTCGTTAATTAACCTAAATAATAAGTTAATTGACAGTTCACCTCGTTAATTAACCTAAATAATTAGTTAATTGACAGTTCACCTCGTTAATTAACCTAAATAATAAGTTAATTGACAGCTCACCTCGTTAATTAACCTAAATAATAAGTTAATTAACAGCTCACCTCGTTAATTAACCTAAATAATAAGTTAATTGACAGTTCACCTCGTTAATTAACCTAAATAATAAGTTAATTGACAGCTCACCTCGTTAATTAACCAAAATAATAAGTTAATTGACAGCTCACCTCGTTAATTAACCTAAATAATAAGTTAATTGACAGTTCACCTCGTTAATTAACCTAAATAATAAGTTAATTGACAGTTCACCTCGTTAATTAACCTAAATAATAAGTTAATTGACAGCTCACCTCGTTAATTAACCTAAATAATAAGTTAATTAACAGCTCACCTCGTTAATTAACCTAAATAATAAGTTAATTGAAAGCTCACCTCGTTAATTAACCAAAATAATAAGTTAATTGACAGTTCACCTCGTTAATTAACCTAAATAATAAGTTAATTGACAGTTCACCTCGTTAATTAACCTAAATAATAAGTTAATTGACAGCTCACCTCGTTAATTAACCTAAATAATAAGTTAATTGACAGCTCACCTCGTTAAGGGCTCTCATCCTCCGCTCGTTGAAAGGAAGCAGTCCTCGCACTACAAAGTCGTTAATACATACCCTAATAGCTGCCTGGTCCGCTATAGTTAGGTTCTCTCCGCAGTGCTTACCTACACAGATACTAAGTATTATTACATATTACCTACACAGATACTAAGTATTATTACATATTACCTACACAGATACTAAGTATTATTACATAGTAACTATTATTTCATATAGGTAGTAGTAAGGTAGTAAGTAGTAATTATATAGGTAGTAGTAAGGTAGTGTATAGTTGCATTGTTAGGAAAACTCATATTATAAAGGAGCACCCTGTTAATCTTACTATATATAAAGCGAGACGATATATATATAATATATGGATGGATGGATCCGTACCATTTTACTGACACCACGGCATCAACTTTAACGCGACTTTCCGCAAAAACCGTTATTAATTAAAACTGAAACTTTTTTCACTGGGTCAAATGCTTTAATGGCTTCCAAATCAGCATTTAAAAAAATAGGCCAAGAAATAGGAGTTTTAGAGCCCAAAATTTGGACCCCCGAGTGGTGACAAAAAGGCGAATTAAATAGGTAATAATTATTTTAGTCTATTGAGTCTTGACACCATTTTAAGGTTATACCGGTTCCTCGCTAGATATTATAAAAGGGATATAACATTGATTTTAAATGTTGGCTAGCCTCCTCTACAAGATTAATAGCCCACCTTTTTGCTCAGTTAGCATGGGGTTAGTATGTAGTAATTAAAATCCCACCTTTGGGCTCGGGTTAGCGGGGGTTTTTATATGTATTTAATTTAAATTAGCCCCCCTTTTTCTCATTAGCCATGGGGTTATGGGAGTATAGCAATGGCCCCCCCCAAAAACTTTCATACCCCTTTTTGTCAGTTAGCGGGGGGGTTAGTTTTGTATTAATTTAAATTTGCCCCCCCTTTTTTTGCCAGTTAGCAGGGGGTTAGTAGTAGAAAATTTAAATTGCCCCCCTTTTTTCTTTTTGCGGGGGGTTTAAAGAATTTTTAGAAATTTTTTTAAGCCCCCCCTTTTTTCCCTCGGGTTAAGGCATGGGGTTTAAGGCCCCCCAATTTAAGGGTCTACTCGGGGGAACCTTGGCCCCGAGAGGGCCCCCCTCCTCACACTGCCCGTATCCATACCATCGGGAGCAGGGTCAGGGGGGGTTTTTTGTTATCAGCTTCCTCTCCCCCCCGGTACGACCTGTCTTTAGCAAACTGGGAGCAGTTTAGTTATTCTAAAGAGGCAGCGGGGATTTAAACACTCCATTTCGCGCCCTCCATAAAGTTAACTTTGGCTATACCGACACGTATGATTATAAAAAACCGGGCCCCCCGCCAGGGGTTGGGTTCCGGGGAAGGTTCAGGGGGAAAGGTTCTGGGGGTTCCTCGTGTGGGGGTTTGGAGAAGGTGACAGGAGCTGGTCCGTAAAATTGAAACTAAAACTCTGCTCTTTCCCCCACCCGCCCCTGTTTTTTTTAAGTGTAATTATTTTAAAAATATTAGTGATTCCCAAATTTAGTAATTAGAAAACCCTAATTAGAAATTTAAAAGGGATTATTAATTAGTAACCCTAATTAGTAATTACTAATTAGTAAGTAGTAACCCTAATTAGTAATTAGGGGATTACTAAATTTGGTTAACCCTAATTAAAATGAGTGATCATGAAAAGGGTACTCACGGTTTTTTGGG
Organism: Bolinopsis microptera; assembly: GCF_026151205.1. Taxonomy (NCBI): domain Eukaryota; kingdom Metazoa; phylum Ctenophora; class Tentaculata; order Lobata; family Bolinopsidae; genus Bolinopsis; species Bolinopsis microptera. The sequence continues at coordinate 17,379,117 of NC_087081.1, read as the reverse complement.
TTTCCTGGCCATGTCCTGTACCAGACAGGGAAAACATAAATGCCCTATATTCCCAAATTTTTGGAGTTTTGTACACTTCCCCCCCCCGGCAAACTTCTGCCGGGGTATGTGGGTAAATAAACTAGTTCTAAAAACAAAAACTATAAACTAGTCTCAGAAACCCGAAATTTAGTCTTAAAATTTGTGTCTTTTATAAATTGTTATTTCAGCTGTTTGGGTAACCGGGAAAACTGTTTTTGTACTGTATTTATGAACCGGGAAAACTCGGGCTATGGGGCCCCCTCTTCTAAGCAGTACGAAGATAATGCACGCCAGGTTGTGCATTATAGCCCGGGGGTTCTTGGGGGTTTTAAAAAATTACTGGAAATACGCCCCCCCGGAAACCGTCAAAACCTGGAACAATGGGGGGGAAAATTTTAAGGGAACAAAAATTATACATTTAAAAGAGTTTTTTAAATACAAATTTAAAACAATGGAAAAAACTACAAAATATCCCTTTTGAAGGAAATGAAAAAATGCATTTCCTTTTTCAAGCAGGGGGCCCACCCAAAAATCAAAATTTATACCCCCACAGTTAATTACTACTAAATTTTATCTCCCAAATCAAAAAATTACCAACCCGGGTCAATTAAGGGCCAGTTGGTCGTTTGGGCCCCGGACAGTCACTCCCAGGGCCCCCTGAACGGTCCATGCAAAAACCCCAAAAAAAAAAAAAACCACCCTGCGGGGGACCGTGGTTAGACGCCCGGGGCCCCCTAAACAAAGAGAAGCCCCGGTATTTATGTAATTAGGGGGAGGGGGGGGGGGGGAAAAAGGGGGGGGGTAAAAATTTTTAATTAAAACCCATTTAAACTTTGGGACACGACTTTTTAAACCCGGGAAAATCCTTTCACAGTGATACCCTTTAAAACCAGCCGGGAAGGGTTGGGGGAAAAATGTCCCCATTTACCCAAAAATTTTCCCTTGAAAATTTGGGCGGGATTCGCCCTTTTTTTTTTAAAAGGGAAACCCCCCTGGCAGAAAAATTAAAAATTATCTCCCAAAAAACGGGCCAGAGAAAATTATTAATTTAAAACAAAAGTTTTATCTTTTTAAAACCGTAAGGGGAGTGTGATCACTCCCCTCCCCTAGTAGAGTACCCCCCTCCTCACCCAAATGATAGATGCAAGCCCTTGTTTAAACATGAGGGTGTTGGTTTTGGGGGGTTTCTCTGATCGAAAATCAGGGGTTGTTTTTTTACAAAAGGGGTTTCAGTATTTCCCCCAAATTGACCCCCCCATCTTTTAGGACACATTTTCTTTACCTCAGAATTTCCCAACCCTCTGCTACTTGGGGGCCAAAAGTTTGTCTAAAAAACATTGAAACATTTTTCAAATTCTGGGGACTTGAAACTTTGTACAGTTATTTAAACCGTTCTAAAAACCATTGTAAAAGTTTTTTTACTGGCTTTTAAAAAAATTGTACAGTTATTTTACTATTTGCCCCCTAAAACATTGTACTTTTAGTTACTAGGGCTCTAAAAAATTTGTCCTTTAGTTACTAGTGCTCTGAAACATTGTACAGTTAAGTTACTAGTGCTCTGAAACATTGTACAGTTAGTTACTAGTGCTCTGAAACATTGTACAGTTAGTTACTAGTGCTCTGAAACATTTTTGCATTTAAAGTTACAAATTGCTCTGAAACGGGGGTGAGCTTATTTTTTCCGTTAAAATCCCTTAATTAAAATGAAAAAAAGTAAACCCCCAAACCTTGAAAAATTTGAGTGGGCAGAGAGCTTTGGGTGACAAAAAAAAAATTGGCGTTTACTTTTTAAAACCAATTTCTCTAAAAGGTAAACAGAGGAAAATCGGGTTTAAATTTATTCCCCCTAAAAAATCGAAAAATTTTTTAACCCCACAAATGTTATATTTGGGAAAACGTTTCATGTGATCTCCCCAATTTACACAATTAAATAAAATTTAGTTTTTTTAAAAGGTGGGGAGGTGGGGGGGGCATTTTTTTTGTCACAGAAAAAAACCCAAACCCAAGCCCCCAAAAAACCCACTTTTTTTTCATTATATAAAACAAACCCAAGGGAAAAGTTTTTCCCCCTTAAAGAGTACCACACATAGCCTTAGTTTTCCACTTTCCCCGCATATTCCCATACGCAGCTGTCATGTATATTTATTATCAGAGGAACTGTGGCAGCGCGACAAACTCAATTTTTTGGTTATCTCTGGGGCGCGCTTTAAACATATCATACTTTTCCCCCGCCTCTCTCGGGGGTTTTTTTTTCCCTCGGTTTTGTGTTCTTTTTGGCCCCCCCCAAACCATCTTCAAATTTTCCCGTTTATTGAGCTATCCCATTATTGGCATATTTTTAAATTCAAAACCAAATTTTCTAATTTATTCCAAACCCCTTGAGCTTTTAACGCCCCTAAAATTTGGGTTTTTTGGGGTTTAAAAGGGTAAATCTTGCCACCCTTGCACAAATAAACAACATGAAAAAAAATAAATTATCGAGAATTTTAAAATTTGAGCACTTTTTTTTTTAGGTCAAATTTTTTTCGGGCGAACAAAGGGGAAGGGAAAACCAACTCTCGCTGTAAGGAGAAAACAAAAAATTTTCCCAAAATAAAAAAAAATTAATTTCTCATATGTTTTCTATTTTCCCCTACATAAGGATTGAGGGGGGGGGGGGGGGGGGGGGGGGGGGGGGGGGGGGGGCCCCGGGGGGGCCCTACCAAAGGGGGGGGGGTATTTTGGGGGGAAACCAAGGGGGGGGGGCAAAAAAAAAATTTCAGGGGACCGGGGGGAAGGTTTTTTTCAAAAAATTTTCGTTGACCGAAAGGATTTTCCCCATTGTCCCCAGGAAGTCCCCCCAAGAATTTTTAAAAGGGGGTTATTTATTGGGGGTTTTTTCAAGGATTGGTTTTATAACTCGGACCGAAGGGGGGGGTTTTTTGTTTTGGCCCCAAGAAAGGAGGGTTGGATAAATTTTTAAATTTTTGGGGGCCCTGAAGGAAAGACTTTTGGGGACTAAATTGGGGGCTTAAAAAATTCCATTTTTGGGGGAAAATTTAATTGGAGACCTTTTGGGGGGAACAAATGGGGACAAAAAAAAAATTCCCCTGTGGACCCGGGGTAAAAAATTTTTGGGGGGAGGTTTTTTAAATCCCAAGGTTTTCCCCAAAAGGGGGTATCATTTGTTGGCCTTTTTGGCCCCCCCCCCCCCCCCCCCCCCACCCCCCGCCCCCCCCGGATTACTTTTTAAAACCCGAAAATTTCCCTTTCCCCCCCCAAAAACCCCCCGTCAGTTCCGAAAAAATGTCAGAAACCCCCGGGGAATTACCCGGCATTTCCTTTTCCCCCAAAATTGGGTAAAAAACCCCCCAATAAATAAACCAAGGAAAAATCCCGCTTCAAATGGGGAAACCCCCCGGTTTCCCCCCCCGGTTTTTTCCCTTTTTCCCCCCCAAACCCACCCCGGAAACCCCCGGGGTTTTTTCCCCTATGTAAACCCCCAACTTGTGGCAAAAGCCCCCGAAAACCCCCCCCCCCCCTGTTTTACATTCACCAAAAGGGGGGAAACCCAAAACCCCTGCGGCCCCCCCCCTTAAAAACCCACCACCCCCGTTTTTTCCATTTATAACCTAAAACCCCCCCCTTAACCCGTTAATTTACCCCCCCCTTACCCCCCCCCTCTGCCCCAAAAATTCCCCGGCTCCTTTCCCCCCCCCAAACCCCCCCCCCGCCCCCCCCCAACCCCCCCCCGGGGTTTAATTTCCCCGGGGGGTTTTTTTTTTCCCCTTCCCCCCTGGGGGTTTTTTCCGGCCCCTTTCATCTTTCCGATTTTTTTTTCCCTCCTTCCTTTTCCCCGGGGCCTTTCTCTTTTCCTCCCTTTTTCCCCCTCCCCCCGGGTTTTTCGGGGTTTTCCCCCCAAAATGGGGTCCCTCTCCCCCCCGGAATCCTTTTTTCCATAAAATTTTTTCCTCCTTTAAAAATCAAAAATTTTCCTCCCAAAAAACTTTTTCCGTTTTTTCCTTTTTACTTTCGGGGTCCTTCCCCCCAAAAACTTTGGGCCTTTCGTCTTTCTCCTCTCCTTTCTCTCCCCTTTCCCCTCACTCTCCCTTCCTCTCTCCTCTCTCTCCTTCTCTCTTTCTCCGGGCCCCCCGCCCAAATTCCCCCTCCCCATTTTTTTTTCCCCTCCCCTCCCCCCAACCCTTCGGGTCTCAAATTTTTTAATTTTTTTCCCTCCCCCCCTTTCCCCTAATTACCCTCCACTAACTGGAGGGGAGGAAAATTAAAAAGCCCGCCGAAACCGTCGTTCCCCAGAAAAGGGCCCCCACCCTCCCCCCCCCCAAATTTTATCGTTTGTGACACCCTTTAATTTTCCCCGGAACTTCGCCCCGGGGAAGTTATTTTTTCCCGAGGGGTTTTTTTGGGAGGACGTTTTTGGGGAAAAAAGGAGTTTTTTTTTCCCCCTTTTGGGTTTCCCTGGGGTTGTTTTCCCTTTTCCTTCAGGGGGAAAAAAAAGGGGGGTGCCCAGGGGGCATCCCAATTTTTTAAGAACTCCTTTTTGGAAAAGGAACTTTTATGTCAACCCTTTGCCCCACCCCCCAAATCACTAAATAATTGTTTTTGGGATTTTTAGTAAAATAGATTTGGGGGTTTTTTGGGCGGGGGGGGAAAAATGGGGAGGGGGGGGGTTGGAGGGGTTTTATCAGAAATTTTTGGATGAAAAAAACTATAAAAGGAAAAAAAGGGACTAATCTACAATTCTCATCTAAAAATTATTTTTAAAAAATTTAGTTTCCCTGAAAACCAAAAAGGCCCCACCAAAAAAGAAAAACCCATCCCCAATATCTCAGTTCTTTTAGTATTTAGACTTTTTTGGAAAAATTTTCCCAAATTTTGAAAAGGGGTCTGCCCATTTTAAAAATACCGATATTTCATTCACCAATTTTTTTTGGCTGTTTTTTTTAACTTAACATTATTTTTGAATGAAACAAATCTTATGTTTTTGTATACTTTTAAAAATAAATCAAAACTAGGGGCCCGGCATAAAAGGTTTTGGTTTTATAATGTCCCCTTAGGGGAAAATTTCCCGTAGATCTTTGACCCTCATGAATAAATTAAAAATTTTTTGAGTTGCCCAAAATTCCCCGGGGGGGTGGGACTTTAAAATTTACCCGAAAAGAATTAATTTTTAAATTGGGGGGTTTTTAGAGAATGGGGCTAAAAAAGGCCCAAGTATGGGGTACGACCCTTTTTGCCCCCCCCCCCCCCCGGGCCCCCCCCCCCCCCCCCCCCCCCCCCCCCTGTATATTAAAAATTAAAAATTGTCTGATGAAACCCCCACTTGGGGTAGTATTGCAAATGCTGGCCCCCCCCCCCCCCCCCCCCCCCCCCCCCCCCCCCCCCCCCCCCCCCCCCCCCCCCCCCCGTATAATTTTAAAAAGTTTAAAATTTTTTCCTTATTTTTAGGTCCACTTGCTAGTAATTTCACTTTTCCCCCCCGGGGCCCCCCCCCCCCCCCCCCCCCCCCCCCCCCCCCTTCCCCCCCCCCCCCCCCCCCCCCGGGATATTAAAAAAGTAAAGTTTTGTTAGCTCCAAAATTTCTAGTTTTTTGGGACTTTTTCCCCCCCCCCCCCCCCCCCCGAAATTAAAACATAAGATTGTTGATGTTCTCCCCCTTGGGTAGTATTTTTCAAATGTTCCCCCCCCCCCCCCCCCCCCCCCCCGTATATTTTAAAAAGTAAGAAATTTTTCTGATTTTTAGCCTCCACTTGCTAAAATTGCACTTGTTCCCCCCCCCCCCCCCCCCCCCCCCTAACCCCCCCCCCCCCCCCCCCCCCCCCCCCCCCCCCCCCCCCCCCTGTATATTAAACTTAAGAAATTTTCTTTATTTAGCCCCCACTTCTAGTTTTTTGCACTGTTTCCCCCCCCCCCCCCCCCCCCCCCCCCCCCCCCCCCCCTGTATATTTAAAAATGTAAAAAATTGGGCTGATGTACTCCACTTGCTAGTATTGCCCCTGTTCCCCCCCCCCCCCCCCCCCCCCTGTAAAATTAAAAAAGAAAAAATTTTTGATGTAGCTTTCCCCCTTTTTAGTATTGCAAAGGGTTCCCCCCCCCCCCCCCCTGTATATTAAACAGTAAGATTTTTCTGGGTTTTGGGGTCCACTTTCTAGTTTTTTCAGGTTCCCCCCCCCCCCCCCCCTGTATATTAAACAGTAAGATTTGGTCTAATTTTAGTTTACTTTCCCCCCCAAAAAAATTTTTCTAGTAAGCAGTTTTCCCCCCCCCCTGTATATTAAACAGTAAGATTGTCTGATGTAGCTCCACTTGCTAGTATTGCACTGTTCCCCCAACTATATGGCGCCTCCCCAAACAATGGTTTCTCATCTCACAAAAGCTCCTCTCCTCATATTTATTTATTTTCTATAAAATGAGAAAATAAACAAATAAAGTTTGACGTCAAATCTTTAAGGGAGGCGAGGAAGACATGACTTTCTATGGTATAATTAAGATGGGATCTGAGAGTTGAGAAGATTGAACGAATATAATCAAAAATAAATTTTAAAATAAATAATGAATCAATAAATAAATGAATTTTACTTGTCACTCTTTTGCAAGAAATGCCTTGCACTTGTATACATATAGTAACTGTATATATATAGTAACACTTTCTTCTTTTACTCAATAGGCCTTCAAAATATCAAGTTTTATTTCTTTAGAAAAGCCTTTAGAAAAGCCTTGCAAGGAAGGGAGAGAGGGAGGGGATGGAGGGGGATGTAGGGAGGGAGAGCTGAACTAAAATAGCACATCCTTTGAATTTTTCAACTACATCAATCCCTGTTGTTTTTCGCTTATTTTCCAGTCACCATATAATATTTAATATTTTAGCTCACGGTAATATCCAATAAACACGCTCATATTTTAAGAATAACAGTAAAATTAGCAATTCTTCATTGCCAAAAATGAATAGCATAATCTAGTAAAATATTAAAGGATTAGCAAAATTGCAGCAATAAGATGTCATAGTTCTAATCATCCCATTTAAGTTTAATAACGACATAAAAAGCATAAAATATATAATTTGATAAGAATCTAAAGCATTTATATTCAAAAATATGACCACTAACGCTCTTACATTAAAAGCAATGTTCTTTTTTTCATCTCACGTAATAACCAGCTACACGAGACTTTACAATGATTCCATACTACAACTACTACTAGTTACAATGATTCCATACTACTACTACTACTAGTTACAATGATTCCACTTTAATAACAACGGTTAAAAGGTTTCTGAATTGCTGAAATCCTTACAGTTAAGTTTTGTTGGTGTTTGCAATGTGGACGGATTGCCTTGCTGCAGACAGCGTCTTCTCGTTCATGGAGCCAGTTTTAACTATAATAGTAGGTAACAGAGCGGAGTAGAGGTAAGAAAGGAATCTGAGAGCAAAGTCGAGCAGTAGTTTACCTACGGAACTACCAATGGAGATGACACTAGTGGGGCTGAAGGAGAAGACAGTGTAGACTACCACGAGAGGGAGGTGCAGTACTAGGTAGGTGAAGGTGATAATGAGGGACACTTTCCTTGCAGAGGCTTTTAGTTTCTTCATGCAGGGTCGGATCGAGGGGGAGTGCAGTCGGCGGTAGAGCACCAGGTACACTACCAGTAATATGAAATCACATGCAAATATGAAGAAAATAATAAAGGAAATGTAAGTGTGCTTGCTGTTGTGGGACAGTATAGGACTGCAGCCGATGTGAGTGGGAGGGCCGATGTACTTGAAGTCGATGTGACCCAACTGGTAAAACAATCCTGGTATTACCATGCTGAATACCAGTAACATGCCAGAAATTGACGTTAAAACGAACGTTTTGTTTAACCTCTTGTACAGATCGAGAGAAGAAACAGCGATACAGCGGCTGATGCAAACGAATGCAATCAGCAGTGAGGAAACAATGAGTATAGCAGTTCTGAAACATCCGAACAGTACACAATTAAAATGGGATATACTTGTCCAGAAGCCCACCCCATCCAGCGCAGCCACAGCCAAGTTAAGGAAGGAAGTGAGTAGTACAAAGAGAAGCAATATGTAGAATGGTTGCCCCTTCTTGAAGATAAGAAAGAAGCTGTGGACTGAGTGGAAATAAGCTGGCATTGAGGAGATGCACATGACGAACAGGATTGATGAGAGGAATATGTTGATGTAGATTGATTCGTTGTTGTCGTCATCGTCCGTGCTTAACCTGGGACACGCTACAAATAACAACAGGAAACAAGAAAACAAATCGGAAGTCAGGAAAATGCGAGAAAACAATCGTCCCTAGAATGTAGTGAGCAAAACATTTTCTAGAACAAAACCAGCAAAAGAACCACTGTAAAAGTGTAAACTGTTTGAGTTAAGATATGTCTAGATATGTCTAGATATGTCTATTATATAGATACAGAAAAAAAACTGATATACCGTACCCTGATTTACCTCTCCCTTTTCCCCGAAAATGTTGACAAGAAGTCCACATTTTTAGTTTGATCCTTTGAAATAAAGCTTATAAATGGGTCCCTGATTTCAAGCGAGTTTTCAGCCTCGTTTTTTATTTATTTTGAAAACTCGTTTATTATCCCTTAGTGGTTCACCAGCACTCAAATAAGGGGTAATAAGGGGAAGTAATGAGGCTGAAAACTCTATATTTCAAAGGATCAAACTAAAAAAGGGAGCTCTCTAGCTACTTCGGCATAAAGAGTTTATTCATTACGTGGAATGGGGCCATTGGGTTGCCATTAGATCTGCACTATGGGAATCGTGCAGAAAGCCTAATAACAGTATCCTAGCATACTATCACATGATTACCAACCAATTTTGCTTGATAATTTGAAATCTGTTTTGCGTCACCTTTTCAGATCACATTCCATATTTACTGAGGAATATGGAGTTTCTAGAAATACACGAGTATGAGCACTTCTATGTTGTTTTGACCAATAATGTTTCACCACCATTAAAATTATTTCACTCCCTAGTCTATAAGTATATAAAATGCAAAACGTATTATTCTCTCACAACAGTCAACTGGAGCCTGGCTCCGTGCTCGTCTTTCTTTACAGTAAAGTGATAGGTCTCAAATATCATGGTAATAAGACCCAACGTTTGTAATATATAAGTGCAGAGATCACGTATCTGCAAGATTTTAAAATGATCATAACTCGCTTAAATTGTGAACAACCAACTTGAAATTTTGGGACAGAACTTCAATTATCAAACCAAATGTGTCTAGAAACTTTGGAGTTCCTAGCTGAAAGCGTTCTTACTTTATGGTAACAATAGTGAAAAAAAGGGGGTGGCGTGCCACACCCTCTCTAATCAATGAAATTTTACGAGACTTTTAGGAAATCTAAGTTCGACTTATACGGTATCTATATTCTCTGAAATTGTTGTGCAATTCTGACACGAATTACGTGAGTTATTAAAGGATTGCGTGTTGGCAGTTACTTCTGGGCCACCCTGTAATCTGTATATATACATAATATAATATCAAACAAAAAAGCCACAGAATTAATTTAAGAGTATGAATAGAGATTTAGCAGATGTGTCTATTTGAAGAGCACTCACCAGAATCTCGCCATAATCTGTAAACATGAACCAGCATGATGTCAACTAGCAGGACCTGGACATGGCAACAAGCCAATTTAATTAACTCACTCATTCCGTGTTGTGAAACCAATATTCTCAGAGTTTTGACTGAAAGGGTATTATACTTTGATCGTAATGTTTGTGAATATGATGAAACTAGTGTAACCCGTGGCTACGGCCGGGACTTTACTATCGCAGTTGAATTGCAAAAGTATAAACGGTGCAAAAGTTAAAATTGTGCAAAAGTATAAACTCGCTCAGTTTAAACCGACCGCATTAGAGTAAATTTAATTTTAAGCGCCCATCATGTAATACAAGTATCCAATAGTAATACTTAATAGGCTCCACTGCCAAATTACCTAATTATGTACAAAGCAGTAATTAGGGAGATGTAAATGGGGAGAGAAAGTGAGAGAGAGAGTGTGAGAGAGGGACAAAAAGTGAGTCACTTTAATATCACATTTGCAGTACAAAACCATTAATTAAACCACTTACCACCGACCGATTTGAAAAACCTTAATCACTTGGCTTCGTCAGAGTTTTGTCCAAATTGAAAACCTCATTTAAAAAGCTTTAATGTAAAAGATCTAACAACGCAGGAATAATAAAATAGTTATCACAATACCTCAAAAGTAAACCTGGAGCAGACCTTGTTTTCCTGAAGAAAAATAATTATCAATAAAAATAATTTGAATAACATGAAATGAAATAACTAATTAATGAATTGATACGTAGTTTAATCTTATCCAAACGACACAAATTTGGAAGATAGGAAGATCTCTAAACATATTTAACTTGAAGCAACTAACTTGAAGCAACTAATGTAAATTTACTTACATTCCTGGTAAAAAGAATTGATTTGATTTGAAGAGTTGGGTATCATCAGTCACAGTTTGAGCCATGACAAATTTATATCAGCTCTAAAAAGAAGATTTGTTAGGTTTACTTGGATAAACAAATGAAAACATTCATATTCATGCATCTGTTGTAGCATTGTTTAAAAAGGGTATTAAATCGGACCCCTTAAATTATAGACCAGTTTCATTAACGTGTATTTTGTGCAAAGTGTATGAAAAGTTGGTGAGAGCACATGTATTAAATTTTCTAGAACATCGAATTTCGAAGCATCAGCATGGATTTGTTAAGGGTAAATCGTGTTTATCTAATCTTTTAGAGACATTTGATGACATTCTTGACATTTTAGATGAAGGTGCCTCGGTTGATCTTCTATACTTTGATTTTAGTAAGGCATTCGACACAGTCCCCCACTTTAGACTTCTGTCTAAATTGGAAGGCTTTGGTGTCAAAGGAAAGGTTTTAGATGTTATTAAAGATTTTCTTACAGACAGGACTATGAGGGTTTCTGTAGAAGGACAATGGTCCGAGGTTAAACATGTTTTATCTGGTGTTCCTCAGGGGTCAGTTCTAGGCCCTCTCCTATTCATTCTGTATATTAATGATTTGCCTGACCTTGTAAAAAATAAGATAAAGTTATTTGCTGATGATCTTAAATTAATTGGTAATGCAGCTAACCACGGTAGTGTTGCTGAAGATATCGAAGAATTAGAAGTTTGGGAAAGTATTTGGCTTTTACAATTTAATCCTGCCAAGTGCAAAGTAGTGCACATTAATTTTAACAACAATTCTAATTTAAATTATAAGGTAAATGGTATAGAACTTGAAGTATTTGCACAGGAAAAAGATTTGGGGGTTATTACCCATAGCTCCCTGCTTTGGAACGAACAGATCAAAGCATGTATCGCTAAGGCAAATCGTATGATTTGTTGGATTGTAAGGAATTTAGTTATTAGAGAAAAGGTTGTTATGATTGCTATATATAAAGCTTTAATAAGACCTCATCTTGAGTATTGTGTCCAATTGTGGAATCCACCTGCGGCTCATGGAAGTTGGGGGACTGTTTTGGAGCTGGAGAGCGTCCACAGGCGGTTTACCCGTCTGATTGATGAGGTGGGTACTCTTCCTTACAGCCGTAGACTGGAAATCCTCAATTTGACAACGCTGGCAGAGCGGCGAATACGTGGGGACCTTATTGAAGCTTTTAAGGTTATTAATGGTATGACTGATTATGGTTCAGACTTGTTCAGACCAAGCAGATCAGGTCTTAATCTGGTTTCATCCAATAGATGTAGTAAAAGTGTGACAAAGGTCAAGAATATCCAGAAGTCTTTTCTCCCGGAGCGAGTTATTCCATATTGGAACAAACTCCCTCCGGACGTCAAGAACTCTGTGACAGTTTTAGGTTTTAAAATTAAATTAGAAGGATATAAGATAGATATGATTTCTAAAAGTATTACAAATGATTGCTTTTTTTGGAATGTTTCTAATGAAGTTTTAGTAAGAATTGAGGGAGCCAGTTATGTCAGTAATAAAGAGAAACATAACAATTATCTTTGGTTCCATCCTTATGTGGCAAAGAAGCGTTTTATAAATCTTTATTCCACTGGGAAGTTTTTAAAATAGGATAATGTTTTTGATGAAATTGTTTTTAAATATTGTATTTGATAATTAATTAATGTTGGTGGGGAAATATTTATTATATGTTTTTTCACACAGTGCGATGATAGTTTGTAGACATGTGTGATGATGTGATGTCATAAATTTTACTTTACTTTACTTTACTTTATGTAGTTTTCTATTAACAGGAAACGATGTAACAGAGTCGATATATTTTAATGTTGCCATGGGGTGGCAAGTCCCAATACATCGTGGTCCGATAGTTTCATTGTGTCTTAATATACGGTAAAACCCTGATTTACCTTAGAGTTTGGGGAAAGGAAACAGCCAAAGTAAATTAGGTTTTGCGGTAAAAATCTGAGAAAAATCAAATCAAATCAAAAAGCCCCTTAAAAACTGAGGAACATTTATAAAAAACCTTTACAGTAAAAGTAGCCAAATGACAATTAATGCACTGGCTCTAAATTTATATCTTAATCTGCTATTTTAACTGCACTACCACTTTTCATCCCTCTTTCTCCTCTAAGAGGATAGGAAATGGCCGTGGTAAATCGTTGAGAAACTTTGGGCTAGGAGGGTTTGTGCACCTTATTTGAGCGTAACATCAATTCCAAATACAAAAAAAAGGAAAAGAAAAATGGGGGGACACCCAACCCATGTAGCTGAGACACCTCACAGCAAATAGACCAACGTGGCTCTTGCTTGTGATCAGTGCATCAACTACCCGCCGAAGCGGTGAGTTGGGACTCCCCCTGGGATCATTTCGTCCGTAAAATTGTATACAATATAAAATAGTACAGTAAAATATCTACATAAATTTACATAAACAAATCTAGGAGACCGCAAAGCTCGTCTTCTGGGGGATAGGGTTGAAGGATGAGGTTAAAGGATACGTCTTGCAGTTCAAGATGCTGATTGCTGGGCTGTTGACCTTCCTCTGATTCCCCTCAGTGCAATTAAGTGTACTTCTTAACAGATCAAATCTGAATCGTGTTCTGATATGATTTTTGACTTGGTTAAATACAATGACAGATTTTAAAGAGAAAACAAGTTTTAAACATGAACTGATTGTTTGAAGTGTAATATAATTGTATGAAAGAAAATCGGTCCTAATATATGGAACAAATATTTTACGAGTATCACCCGTTAAAATAAATAATGATATAACTTGATTGACAATTTTAACCCATGCCATTGAAATCGTTGCTTTGCTATTTGCGTTGCGAAGCTTACTTGGGAACATCAGGCTATAATTATATTTATGTTCATAATAGAGATTAGGCGGGATGACAAGCTGAGCGCCGCCCAGTAATGCGAAGCAAGAATGATATTTCGCGCGGCGCGTCGAAGCGGCGAAATCCTCCAAGATATGACCAATGACAAAAAATTTTTGTTTTAGCTGCATGTTGTTTTGGACTTTTAGCTTGTCAATGCAGTTTTGTATTTGAACAAATATTTTACGAGTACCGGATCAATGTACAACAATACAAACAACAATTTAATTATTAACGGGTGATACTCGTAAAATATTTGTTCCATATATTAGGACCGTCGACGAGTCCAACTCGGCGCGCGTCCTAATAGGTTGTAAACCTACAGTATAATTAATATGCTGTCCGAATTTTGTTTAGTGCGGCGCGGCACATGCATAATTTGTTTCATTTTTCATGTTTTTTATGAGAGTGTGCCGGTTAAACTTATTATCACAAGTCACGTATTAATTGACTGTTTGTTTTACTCCTTGTAAGTTTATAACCTACCAGGACGCGCGCCGAGTTGGATATTTGAAACAAATATTTTACGAGTATCACCTGTTAATTTACTCCTGGCAGTTATATTAGGGAAACATTCAACTTCCATTCTTAAAACATTACTGACCTAGCCGGTCTGCTCTCCAACAAATCTCTAGACCATACCAAATTTACTGCCACAGCAAGAATAATCCATTTAATTCTCTCTGTGAACGAACAATTTACAACAAATTATAAAAGAATTTGCTATAGGACTTTGAAATAAAATTGAACCATACAAACTCAATTTATTTTTTAAACTAGCACTATACTATATAACATTTTAAAACTATCCCTACACATTTGTAAATAATTAGAATTGCAGTGTAACTTAAATTATTACAGAATTACAACTATTGTGTAATCAATCAAGTAGTTATCACTTTTGTATCCTTGTATCCTTGTATCTTTATCAACGATTACCCCTAAGAACCTAGTTTCATTAGAATAATAATTCTATACAGTTACATAATTGAAACAATTATGGCCACTTATTGTTCATTAGAATTTTGATTACAAAACCATAAATTTTCAGTCAGCAATAAATAAAAGGTGTAAAGGTGTACACTATCATAGTTGATAATGGAACATGTAAAAGCAAGTGTTGTTAAATTAAAATATATCTTATCAATCAGAAAAAATTAATTTTTTAGAAGCAAGCTGGCATTAAACCCTGGGTTATCTCCCCCATTCAAAAAGTCATTCGTATTGTAATATTTGAGCAGCCATTAAAATGCTGTCCCTCTGGCACTGATCATCCAATTGTCGTTCTGGAAATAATAAAACCCGAAAAAATTCCATGTTTACTGTTGTTTTGTTTCTGTAAAGTTGTTTTGGTAAGGGCTCATTCATATATTACGTTACGTTCAGCCTCTACTACTCCTTTACTACTCCATCTACTGCCTCATCTTCTGGACATCATTATCTTCAAGAAACCATTCAAGAGCACTCCACTAATGACCAACCATGCTGGTCTATCTTAAGAGATGGTAGTGATGGCAGCATCACTGCCTTCCGATCTTTAGCACAGATCGCCATCGGTGAACTATCATAGAATTGATACTTATACTTATAGTGCTCCTTCACCTCCATCCCCCTTCATGTCCTACATCTCCTTATGACATCACTCCCCCTTCAGCCTCTACTACTCCTTTACTACTCCATCTACTGCCTCATCTTCTGGACATCATTATCTTCTAGTTTAGTTGAGAATTCTCAACACCCACTTCCAAGTCGAGTACTCTCGGCCCACTTAGTCCACATACCTTGCAAACTTACAGCAGGGTATTTGTAATGGTCTAAGTCCCTAATACACGCCAAAGATGGTTCCTCTATACTCAACCGTAGGAGAAGAGAATTAGGTGACTGTATTTTGTTCTAATGTTGATATTAATATAAGTATGTTCTAGTTGTTACTCCTTTTATTTTAACGTTTTTATGGTACTCTCCTTAAATTATTTCAATGCAGTCACTCAGATGATTTTAAATCAGGACACTTAAATAAAGACACATACTCTGCCCACAATAAGGGGCCATAATTTTTAAATTATGTAACAGTATAGAATTATTATTATTATTATATTACATTATCAGCCGAGGGGGGAGGGGGTTTGCAAATGATTACGCTAGTGTAATTTCACCACAATAGCCATGTGTAAAACTGATTACGGAGTGGGGTTAAAAATGAGCCAAAAAATGACTATGTAATATGTGAACGACCCCTAAAGCAAGATATATTTGCAGGCACTTATTTTTAACAATTTTGTAAAAATTAATAATTTTCATTACATCATACTGTAGAACTAAATCTACAATATGATCAAGGGTGTGGAAACACTCTTAATGAAATGCAAGCAATGATACCAGTAGAAAGTAATGTACTTGTGCCTAAAGTAATGTTATTGATCAGGTCATTCAATTAATAGAGCTAATTGATATATTTTTGAGGAGCCATTCGATGGAGTAATGTTTACTTAAGGTCACAAATTTTGACAAATCTATGCATCTTTATAAATCGGGAAAATTAATTCCTTGCAAAAATTGATTACACATGATATATCAATTAATTAAATATATATGTATATAATAAATAGTTGTTGCTTGGTTTCCCAAAGAGAGTGCTCGACTGCAGTTAAGCAGGAGCATTATTCGAACAATTGAAACAAATCAAATTGGCGGGCAAACAATTCGTTTCATGATGTGTATAAAACAATAACAATCATAAGTGATTATATATATTATATATCGTAGTTTCAAAATCTCGTTTTGACTTCTATTATTTCATAAATCAGTTCAAGTTCAAAATATGGCACTCCAAGCGTTATCTCAAAGTACCTGCCTTGCCTTTCTTAAAGTACAATATACTACATTGTAAAGGGATAATTTCTCATGTATCCATTGGTTAAATTTGGGGACAGTGCAGTGGCTTACCCTGCATGATTTTGTTACCATTAATTTATTTGAAGTACATCTGGACACCAGCAATCTACATGTATTATCAATTTTTTACAGTTCAGCCAATGAAAACATGAAGATGGACAAATACGAGAAGCTTGGAAAGATAGGTGAAGGTTCGTATGGTGTTGTATTTAGATGCAAGCACAAAGATACCGGGCAGGTTAGTCGAATATTTCCTACTCTGCTTAAAGAGTAAAAGTTTGGTTTCAATCTAAGATGTTTTGCTTTCTCTTTGTTGAAAATTGCTTGTTAGTAATTATGCTCATTATGTGGTTTCTATCACTACAGGTTGTGGCAATAAAGAAATTCCTTGATTCTGAGGATGATCCTTATGTCAAAAAGATTGCTATGCGTGAAATTAGAATGTTAAAGGTAAATTAGGAATGTATAATCTACATATTATATAATATTTATGTTTAAAAAAATATATTTACGAGCTTCCATTCACGGGATAGCCAGTTACCTGGCAACGCCCGCTCATGATGCTTCTCCAAGCTCACACAAGTGTCAGCAAGGAGGAGGATATTCATGCATTTCTGCACGAGGAGCCCATCACAGCTACCAACAATTGATTTGTTTCCAAGGCCTAGGCCGTGTACCATTTTGTGCTAAGCAACACCATGGTTTGGTGATCGGTCGTTCCTTTTTGGTCATAATATGTTGAGAACTAACTGTCCCCCTGACAGGGATCGAACTCGCAACCTCTAGGATAGAGGTTGTTATAGATAATGTTTATGTATGAGTATTATACAATACAAAGTTTTGTGTAACGATCTCTTTCTAATAACAATAACATTCTTTCGTACGAAAGTACAAAAAAGTTTTGAATTGGAATTCTGGTTAATAAAGAAATAGTAATGATTGAAACTTTCAGCTGCTGAAGCATGGAAACTTAGTAAATTTACTACAAGTCTTTAGAAGAAAGAAAAAGATTCATCTTGGTAACCATTTTCATTTGTTATGATTTTTGATGATATGCTGCAGCCTAATGTTTTATATTGTCGTCAATTGAACCATGTTCACATTGTTTAGATATAAATAATGTTACTATGTAACTAATGATGATTGTTAATTTTCAGTGTTCGAGTACTGTCATCACACGTTGTTGAATGAGCTAGAAGAATGCCCTAATGGGTAAGTGCAGAGAGCCCCCCCCCCCCCCCCCCCCTGCAGAGAGCCCCGCCCCCCTGCCCCCCCCCCCTGCAGAGAAACTACTTCATGTTATAATCGTATCCTCAAGGAGTACAATAAGTTGTAATCTTTGTTTATCCCTGTATAACTGTGCATGTTCCTTGTGGCTCAATATTTAAATTTTGAATAATGACCATGTTGAAGCGATTTACTTTGAAATGGGGAGAATAAATCGGTGAGCACTGAGCATTAAGACGTGATATTTTTAATCTTACCCAAAATTAAAAATATTTAATCTATAGATAATTTACCTATAATTTACCTATAAGTAATACATGTCATTTAAAATACAGTGGTTACTATAGCGATAACAGTATTTATCATATTATTAACGTTATACTGAATCACTAAACTTAGTTCCCACATCACAAGCCTGTCCATTTCCCTGGCTAAAATTATTAGATAAAAGATCATCATGGTATTTTAAAATTAAAAAATATCATCAAATAACTCCGTTATGGTTTACAAACTTCTTCGTTTAGATTTGGGAAGAAAAGTGTTGGCCAAATTACGTGAAAAGTAATTTCCTAGCGGGCACGTACCCATTATTTATTTTATAGGTATATTATATATAGGTGGTTTGTAATGATATAACTGTCTAGAGTATGGAGTTACCATGACAACATACCATTGTATACACACGTACAACTTAAAGTGGTCCGTATTAAATTTTAACGCAAAAAGAGATAAGAAGTGGTTGACTGATGCTGGAAAATGTATTTCCATATTTTTAGTGTGAGGTGAACTAAAAATAAAACTCCGAATTTGTTCAGTGATGAAAAATGTAACCCTATCACACTTGATAACGATCAACAGTTATCATCTAAAATCATAATATTTGATGTAAAAGGTAATGTTAAGTCTAGACTCTAGACTCTAGCTGTAACTTCATCATGTTCCTCTACTTAAAGGAAATTATTAATGCAAATCTACAATTGGTTGGGTAACACATGCCATGCTCATAACCTAATCAAACCCTCTTTATTTAGATAATTTCATCTGTAGATTCTTAGGATGCACCCAGGGAGCCTAAATTTCTTAACCTCGATCGTTTTTCTCAGCTAAATTTCAAATTACGAGCCCATTCTGGCAAGATGGCGGTCAGTTTCTGATTCCCATTCACAAAGGGAAGTTTGTGTCACGTGACTTAAACTTGCCAATCAGAGACGCGTTCATTGAACACTTACAATCAAACAAATTGTCCTGAAATGATATTACGGGGAGCATACTTAATTGCAATACATGCACCATGCCATGCTCTAATACGATAACCAAGTGGTGGGAAGCCCCGTCCACCAATCATACAAGAGAACTACAGTCACGTGGCAGCAGTTACCCAATCATAGCAGAGGGACTACAGTAACCAGCCAATGAGGGAGCAGGAACTAGGTGATTTCCCTAACGACCTACCAGCGGTTCACGGCTCATGGTACAGGCCAGGTTTCTAAACTAGGATAACACTTTGTCACATACTTATAAGAAAGGGTGAACCCCCCTTATTAGGTGCACCCCCCTTATTAGGTGCACCCCCCTTATTAGTTGCACCCCCCTTATTAGGTGCACCCCCCTTATTAGGTCTACCCCCCCTTATTAGGTGCACCCCCACCCCCTTATTAGGTGCACCCCCCCCCCCCCCCCTTTTTAGGTGCACCCCCCCCTTATTAGGTACATAGTCAATCATAAGTTCATACAGACGGTAGGTATTGAAATATCACGTCCAAGATTCTTGTAATGAGGCCTTAATTATCACGCTCTTCATTTACTAAATCATTTTCGTGAAGGTGTCATTAATACCACAAATATGGTATTAAGTTGCAGACTATGAGTAAAAGAAAGTGGAGGTAAGTTTCGAGTTAAATATGCGAATAAATTATTACGAAAACGATTGTCGAAATTAGTTTCCAATATGTTTCATTGAACGTTACAGACGGCCGATCAACATTAAATCATGTAAATATAATGCTGGAAATAAGTTCATATTAAATCATAACGTTACGCCACTGTATATAAAGTGTTCTCTAATATATAGAATTATGTGTCACAAAATTATAACAATTTAGTTCTTTTCGTTCCGCATAAAATATTACCTTACCTTAAATGGAATCTGAACTAAATATTAGATAAATATACGAACATACCACACAATAAGTACAACATACCAACAACTAACATACCAAAAACTAACATACTGACATACTCACATACCACATACCACATACCACACACGCACTAGAGGTGACGCTACCAGGCTACTTCAGGTGTGACTTCCCACCTGATTGTGTCTCTCTCAGATATTAGAGGCTCCTATATTAGAGAGGACTGCTGGAGTGAGGCTGCTATTTATAGTACCAGTACTCCTGGAGAGGGAGATTATCAGAGAAATGTGGGGGAGGGACCACATACTAACATACCACCTTCATTTTATAACGATCAAACGATTATACCATATATGGTAAGAGAGATAATATGATACTGGAAGTTAGGAGGGTGTACTAGGATGGTACGGGGAAGACCAGGGGGACCAGGGGAGAGGGCCAGAGGAAAACCAGGGGGAGAGGGCCAGGGGACTAACTTAGTGTGAGGCTGATACCTATTTGTATTGCTTACTATGCTGATCATGTAAGGCTGATACTTATGTGAAATGGTTGTGGGGGAGGAACTACACTCCACACCATCTTATCTTATGTACTCTTAGTTTGTCAGCTGATCTCCGGCCTCATTCCTATCCTCACTCTGATTGGCGCCCTGAAACCACGTGACTCGAAGATGATTGGTTGCTTAAAGTCACGTGACAGGATACTGGGGTGTGATTGGCTGCACGGTGCGGGGATTATTTGCCTGCTTGTCAGGTTATTATTGCCCATGTCAATGCGATTAAGCAGATTTGTCTTCTCTCTAATACTCTAATCAAAAGTCTGCCAGCTGTCCCGTGTCCTGATTGGTCGAGCTTGTCACGTGCCCAGTAGCCCTGGTCTCTCATTGGCTCATTTTTATCACGTGTTGTCACCCCTGAATTGTCCGTAAAATATATATCATACGTTATCATGCCATAATATATTGTATCAACATTGCCATAGCAACATACAAGTCTCGGAAAAAGTGGGGAGAATTGTACAATGTGATAACATGTCATGTTATTATATCACCAATCAAGAAATTCTATATTTTCCTGGAATCTGTCTTATAACTGGTATCGTATTACAAAAACCGTCCGATTTATGGTGTGATCTATTCGTATCCTAATATTATTATATATATTTTTCTGTATTCGTCAATTCCCTTAGTGTATTAACAATAAAATCATCACACGGACAGTAAAGATCAGAATAAAAAATATAAAAATGTAAAATGCTGTTTGAGAAAAAATAACGTACTCGTTTAAAAAATAAGGGTTTATCTAAACACTGCCTCTGTTTATCAGGACACCCTTATCTCATTCCATTTATATTATAATTCTTCAGTGAACTTTTAATTGAAATTGTTTTTAAAAAAAATGAAAAGTGGAAATAATAACACGGTCTGACACATACCGAAAATTTTTCATTTTAAACGGTAGAAAATGGCGAAGATTGCATGTTAAACGATAAGAATTAAGTGCCCATATACTTCAGAGGAAGTTACACACCATTTCCAGGGCAGGTATTATTCCCCTTAAGAAGTTCAAATCACAGCATCCCTATTCCCCTTAAGAAGTTGAAATCACAGCATCCTTATTCCCTTCCACAACTTACATCTTCCACAGAACCAGTCATTCTTCACGTACATGTCTGATATTCATGCAGATACTATTTTAAAATATCTTGACACATTGTCTCGAAGTTCAATACAATTACGAAGTATGATAGTTAAATTATCTCGTGAAACTTATCTCTCGTCATCTTTTGATCTTTGGATTTCTTGCATGAGAATTTTAAAAGATAAAGGCTTTATTAATGAGAAGATCACTAACTTGCTAATACACCCCTGTAACATACTATATACCATACTGATATACCTCCCCCATTATCAGCTCTAAACTCCTTTATAAATACATTCACATCTCCTTTGTATGCGTTTAAAATCCTCCCCCACAATTGCCACAGTTAAAAGTGGTGTTCCTTATTGTCTAGCACATTATTAGAGAGTACTACTCACTGCCGCACCCTTCATCCCTCCTTACAACTGCACGTGCAGCAGCATGTAGCAGCATGTAGCAGCATGTATTCTATTTATACTGTATGACGTCATATCTGACTCTGTATGACGTCATATCTCGCTTGTTCCGCATCGTCATTTTGACGTGTTGAAATTACTACTTAACTACTACTATAATACTATACTACTATACTACTACTACTATAATTGTGCACTTAGATTTATAATTGGCGGTTGAGATGTCTGATTATTATAGTAGAGGGCCTTATGGTATTTGTGCTCGATACTGCACTGTAGTATTATAGTATTGTAGTATTGTAGTATTGTAGTATTGTAGTATTGTAGTATTGTAGTATTGTAGTATTGTAGTATTGTAGTATTGTAGTATTGTAGTATTGTAGTATTTTAGTATTGTAGTATTGTAGTATTGTAGTATTGTAGTATTGTAGTGTAATATTCGGCAAATGCTCCTTCATTAAACTAGTATTTATGAAACCCAAATTTGACACGTGCAGGAGACGCGCGACTCGCGAGTCTAATATACAGGGTAATATACAGGGTAATATAATACAGGGTAATATACAGGGTAATATACAGGGTAATATACAGGGTAATGTACAGGGTAATATACAGGGTAATATACAGGGTAATATACAGGGTAATATAATACAGGGTAATATACAGGGTAATATTATCACTTGTAGACTACGCCCCCGAGCAATAACATGCTAGGCTTGAATTGTAATTACCGATAATCACCATAGAAACAGCTGTAATTACTATACCGGCTCGTGGGTAATTACCGCTTATAATATTTATTAGTGAACTCCATCCCTGTTATTACTCTGAGTTCTAACTACATTACAGGTATATACTGTATAATACTACTATATTACAGGTATATACTATATACTACTATATAAGTAGGTCACATGGAGCGGGTGTAGTTAATATAATACTAACTAACACCCCTTAATATGTGTGGGTTAGTTAAATACGAACTTACTTTAACGTTATACACAAGTTAAAGGAAGTTAAAGGAAGTCAAAGGAAGTCAAAGGAATTTTATTCGTATAATCGGTCTAAGAATAGCTCTTACTGCCCTTCAGTGTATTAGTCAGTACAATTGTACTCTTTAAATCCAAATTTCTCCATCAATGATGCTCCTTAACTGTAGTAGTAGTAGTAAACTGAAACCTGCATGTTTCCTGATTCATCCTACTCTACTGGAACATTCTGGAACTCAACCAAAACCCTCCGTATGAGTGGACCACTGCAAATAAAATAGTAAACATACTATTTATATATATATATATATATATTATACTGTTTATATACTGAATAGTAAACAATGCTTTACTCTTAGATACCAGTATAGAGCTCGCAACTCTGCAGAGAAATGAAGATTTTGAAGAAACAGGATTTCAAACACCTAGCTTTGTGTTAAACCACGTTGCAAACTTGCACAACTGAACAGGGTCGTGTGGTTGGGGGGCCGGGGGGGGGGGGGGGGGGGGGGGGGGGGGGGGGGGGGGGGGGGGGGCCGGGGGGAGCCGGGGAGTAAGTACTGGCTAGTGTAATGAGTATTTATAGTTTGTACCTGGTACTGGTAATATGGCGGGCGACACACAACTTCCTTAGATCACTAGTTGCAAATTAATGAAATAGCTTCACCCTGGTTGGTGGATGTTTGTGTTCTGATTGGTCGAAGAAGGAGGAGGGTGAAGTAGTGAGTGAAGTAGTGAGTGAACTAAATACAGAGAGTTATTACTACTATCGCTCAGGAGATACGCCACAAATATTAATAATCTTAGACGGTATTCTGTTCGTTCAAATAATAAATTTAATTCCGCGGAATCGGAGAAAAGAATAAAATTAAGCTCCGGTTAAAAAGCACGAACATTATTTAGTTGTCCTGAGAGCTAGAGAGAGAGATAGTATAGAGTATAGAGTATAGAGTATAGAGTATAGAGTATAGAGTATAGAGTATAGAGTATAGAGTATAGAGTATAGAGTATAGAGTATAGAGTATAGAGTATAGAGTATAGAGTATAGAGTATAGAGTATAGAGTATAGAGTATAGAGTATAGAGTATAGAGTATAGAGTATAGAGTATAGAGTATAGAGTATAGAGTATAGAGTATAGAGTATAGAGTATAGAGAGATGTAACTTAACACGTGACACTATTTCTGTTGGATATTAGCAGCAATTCACATAATCACACATTGTAACCTTGCTTATCTAATGTCAGATTATATCACATATCTAATAAAAATAAAGGGGGGTCATGATTGTGGGACGAAATTAGTCACAAAGGAGAGTAATATAGCTAGCTCCCCCGTGAACTGTATACATGCTTGCTATCTAATATCTAATATCTAATATATCTATCTAATATACGTAATTGGTTCTGTCAAACTGTTTGAATTGTGGAAGCAAGCATCAAACGTCCTTTCCATCAGATGCTTTGTTAAAATGTGAACAATTTGGTGTTAAAATGTGGACAATTTGGTGTTAAAATGAACAATTTGGTGTTAAAATGAACAATCTTGGTGTTAAAATGAACAATTTGGTGTTAAAATGAACAATTTGGTGTTAAAATGAACAATTTGGTGTTAAAATGAACAATTTGGTGTTAAAATGTGGACAATTTGGTGTTAAAATGTGGACAATTTGGTGTTAAAATGTGAACAATTTGGTGTTAAAATGAACAATCTTGGTGTTAAAATGAACAATTTGGTGTTAAAATGAACAATTTGGTGTTAAAATGAACAATTTGGTGTTAAAATGTGGACAATTTGGTGTTAAAATGTGAACAATTTGGTGTTAAAATGAACAATCTTGGTGTTAAAATGAACAATTTGGTGTTAAAATGAACAATTTGGTGTTAAAATGAACAATTTGGTGTTAAAATGAACAATTTGGTGTTAAAATGTGGACAATTTGGTGTTAAAATGTGGACAATTTGGTGTTAAAATGAACAATTTGGTGTTAAAATGAACAATCTTGGTGTTAAATGAACAATTTGGTGTTAAAATGAACAATTTGGTGTTAAAATGAACAATTTGGTGTTAAAATGAACAATTTGGTGTTAAAATGTGGACAATTTGGTGTTAAAATGTGAACAATTTGGTGTTAAAATGAACAATTTGGTGTTAAAATGAACAATTTGGTGTTAAAATGAACAATTTGGTGTTAAAATGAACAATTTGGTGTTAAAATGAACGATTTGGTGTTAAAATGAACAATCTTGGTGTTAAAATTAACAATCTTGGTGTTAAAATTAACTATCTTAGTGTTAAAATAACATTGAATGTAAATGATAAGGATGGCTGAGAGAAGCTCTGAAATTCTAACTTATATATATAATGTACAGGGTGGGCCAAAAGTCAGTACCCATACGTTGGCCTTAATAGCTCCGCCGTGTTTTATATTTGAGAGCTGTTGCTTTGCAGATTGCATACTGTACTTACTGGTTCGAGGATTCCGTCGTCAAAATTTGAAAATTCGAATATTTTAGACCACGCCCATTCAATATTAAAACACCTATATTGTTTTCTCTGAACATGCTGAACGCCTAATTTTTTCAGAGACGGTAGATTATCAAATGTTACATATGATCTGAAAACATGAGGCAAAACGGATTAGAAATGACGAAGTTATCAAGCATTTTCTGTATCTCGTTAACAAAATTGACTGGGTGATTATGTGACACCGTGACACGACACCTTAATTGGGCACTCTTAACAATTCCCATAATGTTTAACGGGGTGGTTAACGGGGTCACCTTATCACGTGATTAGGTAATCCAATCACCTGATCACACGTAATGAATAAACTCGTTATGCTTCATATCTCGGTCATCTGAGAAGCTACAGTTTTAATTCTTTCAGGACAAACGTAATTCGAATGGCCAAACACAATTTAATAACATTAAGCTTGATCCAACTATCCAAACTATCAAATAAATGTGAAAATGAACCTTCATTTGAAAAAAATGAACGCGAATATTTTTCGAGTTGACAAATTCCTCGAACCAGTGGTGGTACTAAGTCATATCAGAAGGAAGTATTTAAATTGGGCACTCAGTGACTGAGCTATAAAGGCCAACGTATGGGTACTGACTTTTGGCCCACCCTGTATATTTAATTAGTCTTAGTGTAATTGAGACAGTATCATAATTATAATGATAATATAATATTTATAATTAGAAATACACATAAATTATTCGGAGTTATGTCAATTGCTTTGATCTTGTTTCAAAGCAACATTCATTACATATTCTCCTCTCTATACTCCAGGATGGAAAAGATTAAACTAATATCTCTTCATAATTTTACTTTGGGTTAGAAGATAACATTGCAGCAGTGGTTTTTCAAATCCTACGTATCTGAAGCTGCACTCTAACACTCTACTTTTAGTAGTTCGCTAGTTTACATTATAATAATTGATATATTATACATATATAAGCTATACGTATAAATACGTATAAATTATAATAATAAGATAATACCATTTGGAGACATAACGTCACTACACTGGAGAAAATAGAAGATCTTACACCGATTAAACGATCTGGAAGCTGAATTATTATTTAGATATGTAAACATTTTGAACAGATTTAAAGACGCATTAGTTAAACTAGCAGGAACCCGTATAACCCTAAAATGGTGTCAATCATGCTGATTTGGAGGCCATTGAAGCATTTGACCCAGTCAACAAAGTTTCAGTTGTATATCTTTTACGGTTTTTGCGGAAAGTCGCGTTAAAGTTGATACCGTGGTGTCAGTAAAATGGTACGGATAAACACATATATACATACATATATATCGTCTCGCTTCATATATATGTAGTAAGAAGTAAGATTAGTTACTGAAATCCAGCAATGATATCTAGAGCATTACTCACCTTTAGAAGAATTAAAGTGAAACGTCTGAATTGATAATATATAATATAAAGTTGGTAGATATGTATGGTCAATATATTATTATAATTAATAATTAATTATTATAATTAATAATTAATTATTATAATTAATAATTAATTATTATAATTAATAATTAATTAATTAATAAATGGTGGAAGTTATACGTTATCCCCTATATTACCTTGTTCTATGTAGAGACGATATAACAAGGTAATGTTATAGTGTTAATATTGTAATGTTATATGTAGAGTTAACTGTAGAGTTAATCTTTACAACTTGCTATTACTTTATATTACTTGCCATTATATTACATAATTGTATATTACTTGCTATTATACATAGATTATTAAAATCACTGTGTAACAATGGCAACTCTGAATATTTAACTTATACTTTACATCCCTGTGTATATATTTTTTATACTTTACATCCCCGTGTATATATTGTTTATACTTTGTATCACAATATGGCAGTATGCATAATAGAAATAACCCTGTTCACCTAATCCCTGTGTAGTGTTCACCTAATCCCTGTGTAGTCCATTACAAATAACCTAATTTGGGCCTTATATAAACGTACTGTGTCGTAGTGTTATGGAATACAGCTAAACTTCTGCTCAAATCACCATCAAATACGATATCAGCTATAATAAATCAAACTTCTTGAAAAAAAATGAGCTAATGAAATAAAATATTTGGGGGAATAAAGGGGTTTGACTGTATAAAAATAATTACTGAAAGTGTAAATGCTGGGTAGTATTAGCAGTATTATTTCAGGCTGGAAGAATTACAAATCAAGAAGATTATGTGGCAGGTCCTACAAGCAGTTAACTTCTGTCATGGACACAATGTGAGTAGAATAGTAGATTAAGTTATAGATTAATTACTTACTTAAATTAATCAGTAAGTTATTTGAACTGTTGCGATTAACACGAAATACCGCGCTAAAATCTCATGTTTTGGGTAAAGATTGATTACTGAGGTTAATCGAGTTAAGTCATCTATATAACAGTATAACAGTATAACAGCATTATAGAACATTTAGTATTAAACTGAGAATCAAGTAAGCGTGATAAAACAGGAATACTCTTTCTCCTGGACTAAGGAACTGTTTTCTCGCAATAGGATTGAATATAATATAAACTTATAAAATATAATAGGATTGAATATAATATAATGGTTTTAGCACATCAGTTTGTTGGCCCAAGTCCAAACTAAGAATGATCCTCTACAAATACACTCAGTTTGTTTTATAACGCATTATACGCAGTTAGATTAGCGTATATAATATAAAGACAACCTATTATATGGTTTTTACTATAAAGTTGTTTTATTTGTGCCATTTCCAAATTTGTAACTAAATTGTTAATAAGTATATTATATAAGGATTATTAATTACTAATGACTCTATTCCAACTACAGAACCAATCTTCCGAACTTGCGTTTAGATAAACTTTACTGTGTAAACCTTTATTGTTGACGTTATATTTGGTCACTTCGAGATGGCCAGGCCTACTCTCATGCTGTCTATATGTGATGATTAACTCTGAAAAACTAGGGACAACTGGGGAATGATCCCAGAACCTCGAGATTTCGCGTCTCTTGCTCTACCAATTGAGCTACTGACCCTGATTCTCAGAGCGAAATCACCACTCATATACAGCACAATTTCATGCTTTGTGTGGAATATCATTTATCAGTTATTTAGAATATATATTCGCATGTATCCACACTATATTTACATTACACGTTCAACGTGATATCGTTATCAGTGCAGTGTGTACAACACCAACTACACCGATCAATTGCCAATCTGCGAAACATTTAATTATTATTATCACTTCGAGATGGCCAGGCCTACTCTCATGCTGTCTATATGTGATGATTAACTCTGAAAAACTAGGGACAACTGGGGAATGATCCCAGAACCTCGAGATTTCGCGTCTCTTGCTCTACCAATTGAGCTACTGACCCTGATTCTCAGAGCGAAATCACCACTCATATACAGCACAATTTCATGCTTTGTGTGGAATATCATTTATCAGTTATTTAGAATATATATTCGCATGTATCCACACTATATTTACATTACACGTTCAACGTGATATCGTTATCAGTGCAGTGTGTACAACACCAACTACACCGATCAATTGCCAATCTGCGAAACATTTAATTATTATTATCACTTCGAGATGGCCAGGCCTACTCTCATGCTGTCTATATGTGATGATTAACTCTGAAAAACTAGGGACAACTGGGGAATGATCCCAGAACCTCGAGATTTCGCGTCTCTTGCTCTACCAATTGAGCTACTGACCCTGATTCTCAGAGCGAAATCACCACTCATATACAGCACAATTTCATGCTTTGTGTGGAATATCATTTATCAGTTATTTAGAATATATATTCGCATGTATCCACACTATATTTACATTACACGTTCAACGTGATATCGTTATCAGTGCAGTGTGTACAACACCAACTACACCGATCAATTGCCAATCTGCGAAACATTTAATTATTATTATCACTTCGAGATGGCCAGGCCTACTCTCATGCTGTCTATATGTGATGATTAACTCTGAAAAACTAGGGACAACTGGGGAATGATCCCAGAACCTCGAGATTTCGCGTCTCTTGCTCTACCAATTGAGCTACTGACCCTGATTCTCAGAGCGAAATCACCACTCATATACAGCACAATTTCATGCTTTGTGTGGACTATCATTTATCAGTTATTTAGAATATATATTCGCATGTATCCACACTATATTTACATTACACGTTCAACGTGATATCGTTATCAGTGCAGTGTGTACAACACCAACTACACCGATCAATTGCCAATCTGCGAAACATTTAATTATTATTATCACTTCGAGATGGCCAGGCCTACTCTCATGCTGTCTATATGTGATGATTAACTCTGAAAAACTAGGGACAACTGGGGAATGATCCCAGAACCTCGAGATTTCGCGTCTCTTGCTCTACCAATTGAGCTACTGACCCTGATTCTCAGAGCGAAATCACCACTCATATACAGCACAATTTCATGCTTTGTGTGGAATATCATTTATCAGTTATTTAGAATATATATTCGCATGTATCCACACTATATTTACATTACACGTTCAACGTGATATCGTTATCAGTGCAGTGTGTACAACACCAACTACACCGATCAATTGCCAATCTGCGAAACATTTAATTATTATTATCACTTCGAGATGGCCAGGCCTACTCTCATGCTGTCTATATGTGATGATTAACTCTGAAAAACTAGGGACAACTGGGGAATGATCCCAGAACCTCGAGATTTCGCGTCTCTTGCTCTACCAATTGAGCTACTGACCCTGATTCTCAGAGCGAAATCACCACTCATATACAGCACAATTTCATGCTTTGTGTGGAATATCATTTATCAGTTATTTAGAATATATATTCGCATGTATCCACACTATATTTACATTACACGTTCAACGTGATATCGTTATCAGTGCAGTGTGTACAACACCAACTACACCGATCAATTGCCAATCTGCGAAACATTTAATTATTATTATCACTTCGAGATGGCCAGGCCTACTCTCATGCTGTCTATATGTGATGATTAACTCTGAAAAACTAGGGACAACTGGGGAATGATCCCAGAACCTCGAGATTTCGCGTCTCTTGCTCTACCAATTGAGCTACTGACCCTGATTCTCAGAGCGAAATCACCACTCATATACAGCACAATTTCATGCTTTGTGTGGAATATCATTTATCAGTTATTTAGAATATATATTCGCATGTATCCACACTATATTTACATTACACGTTCAACGTGATATCGTTATCAGTGCAGTGTGTACAACACCAACTACACCGATCAATTGCCAATCTGCGAAACATTTAATTATTATTATCACTTCGAGATGGCCAGGCCTACTCTCATGCTGTCTATATGTGATGATTAACTCTGAAAAACTAGGGACAACTGGGGAATGATCCCAGAACCTCGAGATTTCGCGTCTCTTGCTCTACCAATTGAGCTACTGACCCTGATTCTCAGAGCGAAATCACCACTCATATACAGCACAATTTCATGCTTTGTGTGGAATATCATTTATCAGTTATTTAGAATATATATTCGCATGTATCCACACTATATTTACATTATATATTCTAAATAACTGATAAATGATATTCCACACAAAGCATGAAATTGTGCTGTATATGAGTGGTGATTTCGCTCTGAGAATCAGGGTCAGTAGCTCAATTGGTAGAGCAAGAGACGCGAAATCTCGAGGTTCTGGGATCATTCCCCAGTTGTCCCTAGTTTTTCAGAGTTAATCATCACATATAGACAGCATGAGAGTAGGCCTGGCCATCTCGAAGTGATAATAATAATTAAATGTTTCGCAGATTGGCAATTGATCGGTGTAGTTGGTGTTGTACACACTGCACTGATAACGATATCACGTTGAACGTGTAATGTAAATATAGTGTGGATACATGCGAATATATATTCTAAATAACTGATAAATGATATTCCACACAAAGCATGAAATTGTGCTGTATATGAGTGGTGATTTCGCTCTGAGAATCAGGGTCAGTAGCTCAATTGGTAGAGCAAGAGACGCGAAATCTCGAGGTTCTGGGATCATTCCCCAGTTGTCCCTAGTTTTTCAGAGTTAATCATCACATATAGACAGCATGAGAGTAGGCCTGGCCATCTCGAAGTGATAATAATAATTAAATGTTTCGCAGATTGGCAATTGATCGGTGTAGTTGGTGTTGTACACACTGCACTGATAACGATATCACGTTGAACGTGTAATGTAAATATAGTGTGGATACATGCGAATATATATTCTAAATAACTGATAAATGATATTCCACACAAAGCATGAAATTGTGCTGTATATGAGTGGTGATTTCGCTCTGAGAATCAGGGTCAGTAGCTCAATTGGTAGAGCAAGAGACGCGAAATCTCGAGGTTCTGGGATCATTCCCCAGTTGTCCCTAGTTTTTCAGAGTTAATCATCACATATAGACAGCATGAGAGTAGGCCTGGCCATCTCGAAGTGATAATAATAATTAAATGTTTCGCAGATTGGCAATTGATCGGTGTAGTTGGTGTTGTACACACTGCACTGATAACGATATCACGTTGAACGTGTAATGTAAATATAGTGTGGATACATGCGAATATATATTCTAAATAACTGATAAATGATATTCCACACAAAGCATGAAATTGTGCTGTATATGAGTGGTGATTTCGCTCTGAGAATCAGGGTCAGTAGCTCAATTGGTAGAGCAAGAGACGCGAAATCTCGAGGTTCTGGGATCATTCCCCAGTTGTCCCTAGTTTTTCAGAGTTAATCATCACATATAGACAGCATGAGAGTAGGCCTGGCCATCTCGAAGTGATAATAATAATTAAATGTTTCGCAGATTGGCAATTGATCGGTGTAGTTGGTGTTGTACACACTGCACTGATAACGATATCACGTTGAACGTGTAATGTAAATATAGTGTGGATACATGCGAATATATATTCTAAATAACTGATAAATGATATTCCACACAAAGCATGAAATTGTGCTGTATATGAGTGGTGATTTCGCTCTGAGAATCAGGGTCAGTAGCTCAATTGGTAGAGCAAGAGACGCGAAATCTCGAGGTTCTGGGATCATTCCCCAGTTGTCCCTAGTTTTTCAGAGTTAATCATCACATATAGACAGCATGAGAGTAGGCCTGGCCATCTCGAAGTGATAATAATAATTAAATGTTTCGCAGATTGGCAATTGATCGGTGTAGTTGGTGTTGTACACACTGCACTGATAACGATATCACGTTGAACGTGTAATGTAAATATAGTGTGGATACATGCGAATATATATTCTAAATAACTGATAAATGATATTCCACACAAAGCATGAAATTGTGCTGTATATGAGTGGTGATTTCGCTCTGAGAATCAGGGTCAGTAGCTCAATTGGTAGAGCAAGAGACGCGAAATCTCGAGGTTCTGGGATCATTCCCCAGTTGTCCCTAGTTTTTCAGAGTTAATCATCACATATAGACAGCATGAGAGTAGGCCTGGCCATCTCGAAGTGATAATAATAATTAAATGTTTCGCAGATTGGCAATTGATCGGTGTAGTTGGTGTTGTACACACTGCACTGATAACGATATCACGTTGAACGTGTAATGTAAATATAGTGTGGATACATGCGAATATATATTCTAAATAACTGATAAATGATATTCCACACAAAGCATGAAATTGTGCTGTATATGAGTGGTGATTTCGCTCTGAGAATCAGGGTCAGTAGCTCAATTGGTAGAGCAAGAGACGCGAAATCTCGAGGTTCTGGGATCATTCCCCAGTTGTCCCTAGTTTTTCAGAGTTAATCATCACATATAGACAGCATGAGAGTAGGCCTGGCCATCTCGAAGTGATAATAATAATTAAATGTTTCGCAGATTGGCAATTGATCGGTGTAGTTGGTGTTGTACACACTGCACTGATAACGATATCACGTTGAACGTGTAATGTAAATATAGTGTGGATACATGCGAATATATATTCTAAATAACTGATAAATGATATTCCACACAAAGCATGAAATTGTGCTGTATATGAGTGGTGATTTCGCTCTGAGAATCAGGGTCAGTAGCTCAATTGGTAGAGCAAGAGACGCGAAATCTCGAGGTTCTGGGATCATTCCCCAGTTGTCCCTAGTTTTTCAGAGTTAATCATCACATATAGACAGCATGAGAGTAGGCCTGGCCATCTCGAAGTGATAATAATAATTAAATGTTTCGCAGATTGGCAATTGATCGGTGTAGTTGGTGTTGTACACACTGCACTGATAACGATATCACGTTGAACGTGTAATGTAAATATAGTGTGGATACATGCGAATATATATTCTAAATAACTGATAAATGATATTCCACACAAAGCATGAAATTGTGCTGTATATGAGTGGTGATTTCGCTCTGAGAATCAGGGTCAGTAGCTCAATTGGTAGAGCAAGAGACGCGAAATCTCGAGGTTCTGGGATCATTCCCCAGTTGTCCCTAGTTTTTCAGAGTTAATCATCACATATAGACAGCATGAGAGTAGGCCTGGCCATCTCGAAGTGATAATAATAATTAAATGTTTCGCAGATTGGCAATTGATCGGTGTAGTTGGTGTTGTACACACTGCACTGATAACGATATCACGTTGAACGTGTAATGTAAATATAGTGTGGATACATGCGAATATATATTCTAAATAACGTTATATTTGGTGTATAATGCACAGTAGCAGTGCATAATGCGCACTACATTTCGTGTACTACATTATAGTCAACATTTCGTGTACTATATTATTCCTAATTTATGTCAAGTAGTCAACATTTCGTGTACTACATTATTCCTAATTTATGTCAAATAGTCAACATTTCGTGTACTACATTATTCCTAATTTATGTCAAGTAGTCAACATTTCGTGTACTACATTATTCCTAATTTATGTCAAGTAGTCAACATTTCGTGTACTACATTATTCCTAATTTATGTCAAGTAGTCAACATTTCGTGTACTACATTATTCCTAATTTATGTCAAGTAGTCAACATTTCGTGTACTACATTATTCCTAATTTATGTCAAGTAGTCAACATTTCGTGTACTACATTATTCCTAATTTATGTCAAGTAGTCAACATTTCGTGTACTACATTATTCCTAATTTATGTCACTAGTAACATAACAAAACATTTCGTTTACAAATCAGTAGTCATGGAAAACAACACTCTAAATATTTGATAGTCTCGCTTTTGATAAGCAGACTCCAGCGGAATAATAATAAACGTGTTACGCGACACAGAGCACGTGACCAGCACGTGACCAGCACGTGATCTGCACGTTACCAGCACGTGACCAGCACGTGACCAGCTCGTGATCTGCACATAATAATATGTAGACATTATGAGGCATATATATTACTATCCAGTTTTAACTACACAAGTATCGTTGACTAATCCTGATTTTAAGTTCTGTCAGGATAAAATCCAGTACATATAACGAAGTGTCCGTCCAATATACACATTGCAAACTCTCAATCAACAATAATATTCCAAAAAGTAAATTTACCAGCGCTAACCTGTAAACAGTTAAAGTATTTAAAATAGTGTTTGTTGGCTGTGAGCCAGCCACTCTGTCTGTAACACAAATCACCTGACCTCAGAGTGTAATACGCTTGTGAGACTATCAGACTCTAGTAGTGCACAGTGGGGCTCCTGTGTAGTGCACAGTGGGCCCCTATGTAGTGTGTAGTGGGGCCCTGTGTAGTGCACAGTGGGGCCCTGTGTAGTGCACAGTGGGGCCCTGTGTAGTGCACAGTGGGGCCCTGTGTAGTGTGTAGTGCACAGTGGGGCCCTGTGTAGTGCACAGTGGGGCCCTGTGTAGTGTGTAGTGCACAGTGGGGCCCTGTGTAGTGCACAGTGGGGCCCTGTGTAGTGTGTAGTGCACAGTGGGGTCCTGTGTAGTGCACAGTGGGGCCCTGTGTAGTGCACAGTGGGGCCCTGTGTAGTGCACAGTGGGGCCCCTGTGTAGTGCACAGTGGGGCCCTGTGTAATGCACAGCAGGGCTCATGTGTAGTGCACAGTAGGGCCCCTGTGTAGTGCACAGTGGGGCCCTGTGTAGTGCACAGTGGGGCCCTGTGTAGTGCACAGTGGGGCCCTGTGTAGTGCACAGTGGGGCCCTGTGTAGTGTGTAGTGGGGCCCTGTGTAGTGCACAGTGGGGCCCTGTGTAGTGCACAGTGGGGCCCCTGTGTAGTGTGTAGTGGGGCCCTGTGTATTGTAGCTAATTATAATTACTTTTACAAAATGATAATGTAATTATATTTCTCAGTATCAGAAAGCACTAACTATAAATTT
This sequence comes from Bolinopsis microptera, assembly GCF_026151205.1. NCBI lineage: Eukaryota > Metazoa > Ctenophora > Tentaculata > Lobata > Bolinopsidae > Bolinopsis > Bolinopsis microptera. The sequence continues at coordinate 17,343,601 of NC_087081.1, read as the reverse complement.
GGCAGATGTTAATAATAATATTTAGGGTTCTCCAAGCATAAATAAAATGCATTTTCCTGAATGTTTAAATCTGTCATGATGATCGATGAAGAATTATTTGATTTGTCTGTATTATTAAGATTACATTAATGTAACTACTGTAAATAAAATCTTGTAATCTTTATCTTCGTATACTGTACAATGTATACTGTACAATGTATACTGTACAATGTTGCAGCCAAAGCAAACTACTTTGCAACCTGTATAGTTAAATAGTAGCTAATTGTGCGTTTATTAGTAAAATGTCTAAGTTACAATAATTGTAAGTAAGATATGCAATTGTATAATATATAATATATACACTATATATACTAGCAGGAACCCGTATAACCCTAAAATGGTGTCAAGACTCAAAAGACTGAAATAATTATTACCAATTTAAATCGCATTTTTGACACTACGGGGGATCCAAATTTTGGGCACTAAAATTCTTATTTCATGGCCAGTTTTTTATTTTTCATGCTGCTTTGAATGCCATTAAACATTTGACCCTGTCAAAAAAGTTTCAGTTTTATATCTTTTACGGTTTTTTGCGAAAAGTCGTGTTAAAGTTGTCAGTAAAATGGCACAGATCCATCCATATATATCGTCTCGCTTTATATATAATAAGATAAGATATGGAATAGAACTCAGAATAGGCTGCAATAGTTATAAAAAAGTAGCATTTATTCCGTATTACTCATTTCTGCACATGATGAATTAAAAATCTATGTTTAAGCACGTGCTATTACTCGTAAACTGTCAATGTGTCATGTATTATAATAGCACGAGTATGACATTGTCACGAGTATGACATTGTCACGAGTATGACATTGTCACGAGTATGACATTGTCACGAGTATGACGAGTGTCTCTACAATAGACTGTCTCACAACACAGGTGCCCAGGGGTGTAGGAATGATTTTCTTCATGGGGGGGCCAAATTCTAAATATTTTTTGGCGCTTCGCGCCACAGCCTACATTTTTTGGCGCTTCGCGCCAAAGCCTGAATTTCGAGTTTTCAGATCCTGGCCTCACGACAAATCGCGATTTTTTCAGTTTTCCGCATCAAATTGCGCATTTTCCTTTAAATCTGAGGGCCAAATGTCACGTTTTCTATAATTAGTATATGAAACCAATCAGTATCACATCCACAACCTTCCGAATGTAGGTATATAGACTTCAAAAAGACTAAAAAATATATTTTCGGCTCAGAATGAAACATGAACAAAAGTAATTTCCAGAAAAACTTTAAAAATTTTTGACTTAGAAAATTTTCGGTCCGAGTCATTCTCGATACATACCTCTGAAAGTAGAGCTCCCGCTTCCGAGCTCGTATTGCGAAAGGGAGGCCTGCCTTCCGAGATCGCATTACAAAGGGGAACCCTCGAGTCCAAAATCGTATATTGAACTTCGAAAACCGAAAAAAATATTTTCGGCTCAGAATGATCAGGGTAGCATGAAACATGAACAAAAGTATTTTCCAAGAAAACTTTGAAAATTTTTGACTTAGAAAATTTTCGGTCCGAGTCATTCTCGATACATACCTCTGAAAGCAGAGCTCCCGCTTCCGAGCTCGTATTGCGAAAGGGAGGCCTGCCTTCCGAGATCGCATTACAAAGGGGAACCCTCGAGTCCAAAATCGTATGTTAGACTTCGAAAACCGAAAAAAATATTTTCGGCTCAGAATGATCAGGGTAGCATGAAACATGAACAAAAGTAGTTTCCAGAAAAAATTTGGAAAATTTTGACTTAGAAAATTTTTGGTCTGAGTCATTCTCGATACGTACCTCTGAAAGCAGAGCTCCCGCTTCCGAGCTCGTATTGCGAAAGGGAGGCCTGCCTTCCGAGATCGCATTACAAAGGGGAACCCTCGAGTCCAAAATCGTATATTGAACTTCGAAAACCGAAAAAAATATTTTTGGCTCATAATGATCAGGGTAGCATGAAACATGAACAAAAGTATTTTGTTCAAAGTTTCAAGAAAACTTTGCAAATTTTTGACTCAGAAAATTTTTGACTTAAAAAATTTTTGACTTAAAAAATTTTTAGAAACCTAAATTAAAAAGTTGGCCCTTTTTGGCCCCTTGCCCAGATTTCATGGGGGGGCGATGGCCCCCCCTGCCCCCCCGCTTCCTACACCCCTGCAGGTGCCCCTCGAAAGAGACAATATGCCTCCCAGGCCACAGTACAGCTAGGGAGGCAGTACTATAATATAGATATATCACATAAGAGGGTAGGCCTGGGTACAGTCTACAAGTGGGTGTGTGTTAGTAAAGGAGAGGGTACAATGGGGGGGGGGGGTGTGTTAGTAAAGGAGAAAGTACAATGGGGGGGGGGGGGGGCGGGGGGGGCCGGGGGGGGTAGTAGTATATCAACATTTAACTTCGTTTAAAGCTGAAATAAATTAGCATTTCCGATCAGATGATCAGATGATAATATGATTGTGTTTAAAATTCATACGAAATCTTTGAGCTAGGCTAACCAGAAAAAAATTAAGATTTCAAATTTGTTTGAAAATGAGTAAAAACTTTCTAAATAAAAAGTAAAGTCAATGAGCTGATACCGTGATTTTTTAAATTTGTAATTCAAAATTCAAATAAACCCAGGCTTAATTTTAGATCCCTCACTTTAAAAATGATTGTTGTTTCTAATTATCCACTGCACTTGACAGTAAATATAGGTGATATCATTATATAATACAGACCTACCATTTGCTGCGTGTTTCCATGGTACCGCTGATGGAGCACCCATAAAACACCTCTTTAGATCTTACTCTAAAGTTCTCTTATTGACTTTGCGCGATAATTCGATAAAATTGTGGCTATTTGATGAAGACTGTAGCGATTAAGCGTGGGCATGTCTGAGCGATTTTAAAATTTCTAAAATTCACAAACTTATATGTTAAATCGGGGCTCTAATTCACGGGTTTTAATTTAATTATGGCTCAGACCAACTTCCAAATCAGCAATTGTTGTTCCGAACGAGTGTTAATCGCACAATAAATTTT
>NC_087081.1:17282367-17340473 GCF_026151205.1 Bolinopsis microptera | reverse complement strand
TTCGGTTTTACAATGGAAAAGTCCCACGTTTTTTCCTTCAATTCCAGTCCGGCTCACGTACACTTTCAGTTTCACTTCAGTTTCACTTTAAATTTCAAAAAAGTTAAACTAAAATTACCACTGTTTCAGGAAAAGGGGGTTTGGTCGCGGGGCAGAGAACCACATAGGTTTCACAATTGGGAAACTATCATACTACGTGCGGGATATAGACGGCGCATACGACGCATATCAAAGTCTTCTAACCTACAATAATGATTGTGTGCATGTAATGCACTCTCAGATACTCTTCCAGAAGGTGCACAGTCTAGCATTACCAATACACGACACAGTCTAGCATTACCAATACACAACACAGTCTAGCATTACCAATACACAACACAGTCTAGCATTACCAATACACAACACAGTCTAGCATTACCAATACACAACACAGTCTAGCATTACCAATACACAACACAGTCTAGCATTACCAATACACAACACAGTCTAGCATTACCAATACACAACACAGTCTAGCATTACCAATACACAACACAGTCTAGCATTACCAATACACAACACAGTCTAGCATTACCAATACACAACACAGTCTAGCATTACCAATACACAACACAGTCTAGCATTACCAATACACAACACAGTCTAGCATTACCAATACACAACACAGTCTAGCATTACCAATACACAACACAGTCTAGCATTACCAATACACAACAAAGTCTAGCATTACCAATACACAACACAGTCTAGCATTACCAATACACAATATATTCGTGTCATTCGAGCACATTGTGTTCATTGTTATTAACTATCTTATGCCTTCAACCAATTGCTGTGATATGAAGATATAATTGTCTGCCAGAAAATTCGGCTGTCAAAATTATCACTAAATAGTAGTCAGAGAAAATAAAACAATTAAATAAAGCACTGATTTCAGGGTATACAGGACTTCGTATCAGTGGTTCAGATCTACCTGCAGTCCCAGCCCCCCAGCACCACTGTGGAACTACCTATAACCATAGTGGATCATAACATCCACTTGTCCTTGTTCGGGGAGAAGATGTCGGGGATGGTGAAGGAGACCCTGGTATGTTAGATATGTTTCACTTTCACTTTCACTTTTAGTTGCTAACTAAGTTGTTGAGATGGTGAAGGAGACCCCTGGTATGTTCGATATGTTTCACTTTCACTTTCATTTTAGTTGCTAACTAAGTTGTCGGGATGGTGAAGGAGACCCCTGGTATGTTCGATATGTTTCACTTTCACTTTCACTTTGAGTTGTTAACTAAGTTGTCGGGATGGTGAAGGAGGCCCCTGGTATGGTCGATATGTTTCACTTTCACTTTTAGTTGCCAACTAAGTTGTTGAGATGGTGAAGGAGACCCCTGGTATGTTAGATATGATTCACTCTCACTTTCACTTTGAGTTGTTAACTAAGTTGTCGGGATGGTGAAGGAGACCCTGGTATGTTCGATATGTTTCACTTTCACTTTCATTTTTAGTTGCTAACTAAGTTGTCGGGATGGTGAAGGAGACCCCTGGTATGTTTGATATGTTTAAAGTTTGCTAACTCGATTGCTGGTGAACGTGTGATATTTTAAAACATAGTTTAACATGGTTATAAATAGTTTTTAATAAAAAACTTGCCATGTTGGTACGGATTCCATCTAAAGATATCCTTCACTTTATCTTGTGTTTAAACATGCCGGGATACCACCAAATAGTCCGTGAATTATAATATGGAAGCCATAACTAATATCACACAATAGATTATGTGTATTTGCAATCTAGTAAGGCAATCACATCTTGAAAACTAAAATATGGCTGATAAATAATAACGTACTCCAGATTTTGACAAAGCTAAGAGACAGGGAGATTTTAGAGCTTTGAAGACTTTTTTGCCCCCGGCCTCATGAGTGAGGGGCGGATATGTTTCACTTTCACTTTCAGATTTTGACAAAGCTAAGAGACAGGGAGAGTTAGAGCTTGAAGACGTTGCTCACGGTCTCATGAGTGAGGGGCGGATATGTTTCACTTTCACTTTCAGATTTTGACAAAGCTAAGAGACAGGGAGAGTTAGAGCTTGAAGACGTTGCTCACGGTCTCATGAGTGAGGGGCGGATATGTTTCACTTTCACTTTCACTTTCAGATTTTGACAAAGCTAAGAGACAGGGAGAGTTAGAGCTTGAAGACGTTGCTCACGGTCTCATGAGTGAGGGGCGGGTTTCCTTTTTTAAACCTAGCCAGACAGTATTTAGTGGGGATACCCTCAACACCTTCAGACCTATTTGTGCTATTAACGGTAATTAGTAATACTACTCCGTATTATTTATATTATTATTAGTAATACTACTGCGTATTATTTATATTATTATTAGTTTTTAAATTAAGGTAATACTACTGCGTATTATTTATATTATTACTAGTTTTAAGTTAAGGCTTACAATTAATATTCTAAATAGAGATAAGTAATGTTGCCCTTGCAGAGACGGTGACAGTGCTGATTCCAGTGAAGAACCCTCTCCAAGTACCCCTCACCTTATCTAACATATCTTTACTCTGTCTGCACTCCCCAAGGGACCCCAATCATCCTATCAAACTAAGTTAGTTCTATCTTATTAATTAATTAACTAACTAATTAATTTATCAACTAATAATTAATTAACTAATAATTAATTAACTAATAATTAGTGAACTTATTAATTAACTTCTTAACCAACTAATTATAATCAACTAATTAATTAATTAGTTGACTGATTAATTGACTAATTAAGTAACTAATTAACTGAATCCCCAGTTAAAGCACCTTCAAGAGGCTCCTCACCTGACATGTCCTACAAAAGCAAACTAAAGACTGCTTCTAAAGATCAGGTTATTACATGATTGTGTTATATACTTATGTATTATATTCATTAACATTGTGTTATATACATATTATATACATTTTACATTGTATTATATACATATTAATTATTATATACATTATACATTGTGTTATATGCTCATTATATACATTATACAGTGTGTTATATACATATTAATTATTATATACAGTATACATTGTGTTATATACATATTAATTATTATATACATTTTACATTGTATTATATACATATTAATTATTATATACATTATACATTGTGTTATATGCTCATTATATACATTATACAGTGTGTTATATACATATTAATTATTATATACAGTATACATTGTGTTATATACATATATTATATACACCCTAAAATACATACGTTTCGAATTGTAAGCGAAAAACTGATGTTTGTCTCTGCGATTGAGCGAAAATACAGCTGGCCATTTAAATTCATGGGCTGCTTCATTCACGGAGATACCATTTTCATCACTGATAGTATATTCAGTTATCAACTGATCAACATCACTGATAGTATATTCAGTTATCAACATCACTGATACAAGGTCTGATATTATCATATTCGACCTGTATTTTGGCAGGCTTGTAGAACCTTGTTTTAACGTTTTGATGACCTCTTTCTATCTGGCTCTGTGACACACACTGAAAAGCTTCCAGGCCCGGGCCGCGTTATCGTGACGTCATGACACGTGGTGTGACGTCATGACACGTGGTGTGACGTCATGACACGTGGTGCCAAAGCTTCCTTTTCTCTGCGAATAAGAAGAGAAGGGGGTAACCCAGGCCCGGGCCGCGTTATCGTGACGTCATGACACGTGGTGTGACGTCATGACACGTGGTGCCAGAACAGCTTCCTCCTCTCTGCGAATAAGAAGAGAAGGGGGTAACCCAGGCCCGGGCCGCGTTATCGTGACGTCATGACACGTGGTGTGACGTCATTACACGTGGTGTGACGACATGGACACGTGGTGCCAAAGCTTCCTCCTCTCTGCGAATAAGAAGAGAAGGGGGTAACCCAGGCTCGGGCCGCGTTATCGTGACGTCATGACACGTGGTGTGACGTCATGACACGTGGTGTGACGTCATGATACGTGGTGTGACGTCATGACACGTGGTGCCAAAGCTTCCTCCTCTCTGCGAATAAGAAGAGAAGGGGGGTAACCCAGGCCCGGGCCGCTACCCCGACACTGTAAAACAGCACTCCGTACATCTTAATACGGCCCAGGTCAGGAGGGAAGGAAGTGAAGATGAAGCTGGTGCCCCACACTGTCTGTGAGTACTCTAGAATAGCAGATAATATCTGGGGGAGAGATAGTGGAAGGAGTAAGTGAGACACATGACTAGTGCAGTGCGGCGTGAGGTGTCAGGTTGGGAGGGTTGCTGTGAGGAGGAGGAGGAACTAGTGTTGAGGGAGTCCTGGAAAGGGTTGTAGAGTAAGTCTCTGTCTCGCCCTTCGTGGGATAACGGCCTGAGACATTATTGTTCTAGTGGACCAAAATTAACGCAACATTATTGTAAGTCAGATTAATCTTAACCACCTTACCAAAATATAATCGTCTGTAACAAATGTGTTCACTACACTACAAAGTGTTAACTACAAATGGTTCACTAAAAACTACAAAGGGCTTCACAGCGTTTTAAAAAAAGTTTTACAGAATAAAGAAAATAACGTGGCAGCCACGGTTGTTTTTGAGAAGATAATTTTTTTAAAGGCGGGGAGAAGGGGGGCGGGAAAAAGGAACTCTATAATTTCAAACCCACCAGATTAACCTACCCGTGCGGGTCTCCCTAGTGTGCAATTAATTAATTAATTAATTTTAAATTTAAAATTTTTTAATTAAAATATTTTAATTAATTAAATATTAACAAAAATTTTAAAAAATAAGATCCATAAGCTTTTACTAATCGAAAATTAAGCCATTTTAAGGCTTAACAAATTTTAGAAGTGTAAAGTTTTTTTAAAAATTCTCCCCCCCAAAAAAAATAAACCCAATAATTGAATAAATTTGAATGTTTTTGTTGTAAAAAAACCCCTGTTGCCGGGGATGTTGCCCCCCCCCAGATTCTCCTGATTCCTTACTTGTAAAGTCCCCCCCCCAGGGAAAGTCCGGGCACCTGGGGTACACAATTTTAAGCATTAAAAAGGGGGACCAGTAGGGAGGTTGACGTCACACCCCTCACTGACGTCCAACCCCCCTGCACCTCCTCAGGAGGGTATAGTGGGGGCCCGGGGGGCACCTGGGTACACTAATTAATAGTCCATTTAAATTTTGACGTCACGTGGGGTGTGACGTCCCCACCCCTCACTGCGTCCACCCCCTGCCCCTCCTCAGGGGGGGTAAGGGCCGGGTCACCCCGGGAAAAAACTAATTAAAAAAGTCTTTAATTTTATGTGTGAAAAGGAAACAAGAAGATTAACTCACTGTTGGCGGCTATTATTTCCAACTCTACTAGGGTCGCAAAAAATTTAAAACAGTCGAAATTCGGGCTAGAATTTTGGTACGAAATTTGAAAGGATATTTTAAAATTATTATTTATTAACATTTTGTTAACAGTATTTGTTAATATAATTTGTTTAGTAAAAAAACTGAGTCCCCCCGTTGAAAAATTTTAAACCGATCAAATGTTCTAAATAGTATGGATTTTTATTAACGGCTATTTTGTTTCAAAAAGGGGGTTGGAAAAATTGGGAACCAAAGTAACACCAAACGTTTAACCCCGGCTGCACTATTCGTAATTAAGGAAAATCTTCCTAAATTTATTTCTTCAATTAAAAAATCACATTTTCATAAAAAAACCCCGTCCAACAACAAGACCGAATATTGGAAAGGGACCCCCAAGGCGCCCAACCCGCGCCCCCCCCCCCCCCCCCCCCCTAAATTTTGTTTTGAGTAGAAAGTATAAGGAAAAAACCCGCGCCCCCCCCCCCCCCCCCCCCCCCTCTAACAAGTATGTTAATTTTTTGAAATAGCAAAACCAGTAAAGCCCCACAACCCGCCTGGCCCCCCCCCCCCCCCCCCCCCCCGCCTTTTTTGGGGGCGCCCCCCGATAGCCCCCCCCCCCCCCCCCCCCCCCCCCCCCCCTAAAAAAATACCTGTAATATTGAGTAGCACACCATATAGCGAAAAAAACCCCCTCCCCCCCCCCCCCCCCCCCCCCCCCGTATTTGGGATTGCCCCCCCGCCCCCCCCCCCCCCCCCCCCTCTAACAAGTCCGTATTTGAGTTTGCACACCAGTAAAAAAGACCACAACCCGCTGCCCCCCCCCCCCCCCCCCCCCCCTAAAAAAGTACTTTTAAAAAACACACCAGATAGCGACCACAACCCGCTGCCCCCCCCCCCCCCGGGGGGGCCCCAAAACGACCCCCCTCCCCCCCCCGGGGGGCCCCCCCCCCCCCGCCGATTTTAGTGCCCCGGTGCCCCCCCCCCCTCCCCCCCCCCCCCCCCCCCTAAAAAAAGTACCTGAAATTGAGAGCACACCATATAGCGACCACAACCCCGTGCCCCCCCCCCCCCCCCCAAAAAAAGTACCTGTAATTTGAGTAGCCCCCACCAGTAAAAAGCAAACCCCAACCCCCCCCCCCCCCCCCCCCCCCCCCCCCCCCCTAACAAGACTTGAATATTTAGTAGCACACCGTAACACCCCCAAAACCCCCTCCCCCCCCCCCCCCCCCCCCCCCCCCAACCCAATACCTTTAAATTGGGAGCACACCCCTATAGCGACCAAAAACCCCCCCCGCCCCCCCCCCCCCCCCCCCAACAAGTACTTTAATTGGGGGACCCCTAAAAGGACCACAACCCGCTGCCCCCCCCCCCCCCTATACAAGTACCTGTAAGTATTGAGTAGCACACCAGTAGTAGCGACCACAACCGCTGCCCCCCCCCCCCCCCCCTCTAACAATACCTGTAATAATGAGTAGCACACCAGTAAAGCGACCACAACCCTCTGCCCCCCCCCCCTAACAAGTACCTGTAAAAGGAGTAGCAACCAGTATAGCGACCACAACCCTCTGCCCCCCCCCCCCTCCCCTAACAAGTACCTGGTAATATGGAGTGCACACCAGTATAGCGACCACAACCTGCAGCCCCCCTAATAAGTACCTTTAATATGAGTAGCACACCAAAAAGCGACCACCACCCGCTGCACCCCCCCCCCCTAAACAAGTACCTGAAATATTGGTAATCACACCAGTATAGCGACCAACAACCCCGCTGCCCCCCCCCCCCCCTAACAAGTACCGTAATATTTGAGTAGCACACCAGTATAGCGCCCACACCCCGCTGGCCCCCCCCCCCCCCCCCCTCTAACAAGTACCTGTAATCTTGAGTAGCACACCATATAGCGACCACAACCCTCTGCCCCCCCCCCCCTAACAAGGTAACCTGAAATATTGAGTAGCACACCAGAAATATCGACCACACCCCCTGCCCCCCCCCCCTCCTCTAACAAGTACCTGTAATAATTGAGTAGCACACCAGTATACGACCCCCAACCCGCTTGCCCCCCCCCCCCCCCCCCTAACAGTACCTGTAATATGGAGTAGCAACACCAGTATACCGACCACAACCCGCTGCCCCCCCCCCCCTAACAAGTACCTGTATTATTGAGTAGCACAACCAGTAAAGTGACCACAACCCGCTGGCCCCCCCCCCCCCCCCTACTAACAAGTACCCTTAATATTGAGTATCACACCAGAATTGCGACCACAAAACCCGCTGCCCCACCCCCCCCCCCCTAACACGTACCTGTAATATAGAGTAGCACACCATATAGCGACCACAACCCGCTGCCCCCCCCCCCCCCCCCTAACAAGTACCTGTAATATTGAGTAGCACACCAGTATAGTGACCACAACCCGCTGCCCCCCCCCCCCCCCCCACTAACAAGTACCTGTAATATTGAGTAGCACACTAGTATAGCGACCACAACCCGGTCCCCCCCCCCCCTAACAAGTACCTGTAATATTGAGTAGCACACCAGTATAGCGACCACAACCCGCTGCCCCCCCCCCCCTAACAAGTACCTGTAATATTGAGTAGCACACCAGTATAGCGACCACAACCCGCTGCCCCCCCCCCCCCCCCTAACAAGTACTTGTAATATGGAGTAGCACACCAGTATAGCGACCACAACCCGCTGCCCCCCCCCCCCCCCCCCCTAACAAGTACCTGTAATATGGAGTAGCACACCAGTATAGCGACCACAACCTGCTGCCCCCCCCCCCCCCTCTAACAAGTACCTGTAATATTGAGTAGCACACCAGTATAGCGACCACAACCCGCTGCCCCCCCTAACAAGTACTTGTAATATTGAGTAGCACACCAGTATAGCGACCACAACCTGCTGCCCCCCCCCCCCCCCCTCTAACAAGTACCTGTAATATGGAGTAGCACACCAGTATAGCGACCACAACCCGCTGCCCCCCCCCCTAACAAGTACCTGTAATATTTTGTAGCACACCAGTATAGCGACCACAACCCGCTGCCCCCCCCCCCCCCTAACAAGTACCTGTAATATTGAGTAGCACACCAGTATAGCGACCACAACCCGCTGCCCCCCCCCCCCCCCTAACAAGTACCTGTAATATTGAGTAGCACACCAGTATAGCGACCACAACCCGCTGCTTTGTGCAGTAGAGCAGCTCTGTAGCTAGCAGCATGATAATTAGTGAAGACAGTCTGATACTAATGTTCCACAGCATACCCCATGTTATGCAGAACTCTCTTATCTTAAATAAACCTGTGAGAATAAGTTATTGTCAGTGATCGACCGGGGGCGGGATCTTAACGGGGCCGGGAAATCTTCCATTTTGCCGGGGCCGGGGGTGGCTTACAATTGTGAAGTCAGAAATTGAAGCATAAATAATTATATTTATAATAATAATAACTTTGATGATAAATTGTTTCAAATTTTATTATTACGATTTACGGTACAGTTAAATTGTGTTTAACTGCTTAGAAAATTTTCTGAAATTATTTATAAAATCCCCGGCTGTGCCCCCGACAGATGTATGGTTTTTGGCCGGGGCCGGGGTAAATATTTTGGTCGGGTCCAGGTATAAAGGTATTGCCCCCGGTTAATTGCTCAATTTTGGCCGTGGTCGGGGGTTATTATTTTGGCCGGGGCCCCGGTCGAGCACTGGTTATTGTATTCCAAAGTAGGATTGACTTATTCTGTAATGCTACAATCCTATTCAAATAATTTGAGCTGTTTCTATACAGAAGATGGTGGTTTAATAAAGATGGGAGAACCTGTACCGTTACCCAGGAGGGTAATCCCACACACTACATGGAGAACTGTAATCACACCGTCCACCATCGCCAACACTACCACCAGCCCGTCACGTGACGTCATCACGCACTCACGTGACGTCACAATCACGCGGTCTGAGCCGCGCGTCTTGGAACGTTGCCAGGTTTTGGAGGCGAGGTGGGATAGGACGATGAGGTTTGCAAGGAGCCCTAAAGAGAAACCAGTGCATGATATGCATCCTGAAATGAGCAGTGTTTTTTATATTGTAACTACTATATCTACTTAGAACTGTGCAACCATTTGTTTGTGTGATAAATCAAATGAATGTGGTTTGCTGGCTACACAACACAACACAACACTAGTAGTAGTAGTACACCACAACATACTCTAAGTAAACTATAGGTAAAAATATAATATTAATCATAAGCTAAAATGTACTAATCTTTGTATTCTAAATGGGGAAAAAGAAGAAACATTGTCAGTCAGTCGAGAAAATTGTCAGTCAGTCTATATGGCAGCTTTGTAGATGTTGTGACTATGCTAGTAGTGGTCCCAGGCTTGCGACTGGAATTGCGGTGTTAAATCGATTTAATGGTACCAACGATCCACCTCCCACTTGTTGTTTGGTACTTAGCATTAATAGTGTTAGCTGTAGCCATTTATAGCAAGAATCTTAAAACTAAAGGGGATGACAAGGAAAAGAGGAAGGAAAAAGAATAACGGGACAAACAATTAATTAAAGTATTTATAGGAGCATTAGATATTGTAATTACAAGCTTCAATAATAAATCACTGACTAAAACTTCTAATTAAAATGACACTTGGTACGCTCGCCCATTTTCACTGGTCAGTCTGAACTTCGGTTTAGCACGTTGTACACTTATTCACCTAAGTTTCAGAATTTGTTCAGTTTAGCAGAGTTAGTACCCGTGTTTCAATAAATCAAAAGATATCAGGGGAGTTCTTTAATAATGTTACGGTCATCTAGAATACCGAACTTCCTGAAAACGTTATCATATTTCCTCAGACAACGTTTAATGCCTTTAATCAGTCTATCACGGCTATATCCTCTATCAATTAGAATTTTGAATATTTTGTGAAGATGGGAGGTAAAGATATCCAATCTAGTGCAAACATTACCATATCTAAGAACTTGACTTGAAAAAACGTTGTAGCCAACCTCGGTTGGGATGTTACTGTGAGGAAATGTAAGGGATACAACATGAAAATTAAAATCATCAGTTTTGTTATACACTGATATTTCTAGTCCTTCTGTGGAAATATTAATATTTAAATCAAGGTAGTTAATGATTTTATTATTGGAACCAGCTCGCTCCATCTCCAATGAATTAGGATAAATATCTTTAATCAATTTATGAAAGTAAAGGTAGTTAATAATAGATAAATCGTCAACATATCGTTTATTATTGGATAATATCTTTGCTAATCCCATTTTCTTTTCCTGAAGTAAACGTTTCATATAATTAAATTTTTGCCAACAGTGAGATCAGCTATAGGGGAACTTGAATTTCCACCCATAGGAATACCCTTGGTTTGTATGAATACAATCCCACCGAAGACGACATAAGTGTTATAAATAATAAATTTAACAGCCTCTTTTAGGTCATCTTGACTAAAGCAGGCATGACAATCATAGGTTTTATTGGAAAAGAAACATGTATTACTGTCTCTTTTAGAAATACAAATATATCTATTACATGTTTACAAGCTACACATTCTTTTAAATAACATTATGAAACAATTAAAATACAAACAGAAACTTACCTAGATACAAGTCCGCGGAACTCTGAAGTTTATACATGTCCAGTACACTTCCTTATCATAAGAAAGAAACGTTACTGACAAATACTATACTTTTACTATACTACTATACTAGCATTACTCACTAAGTGAGAAAGGGAAATCTAACTGGACTGGAAGTTTAAAAAATGCGATTTTTAAACATCGATATGAATTACTACTAATATTGAAGATCTATCCTAACTATCAAGCTTGAATAAATCAATAAATGAAGTCTAACACTATACTACTACTAATGGAGTCTAATTGAGACCACAAAACATGGTTTGTCTATTGCTGCAGGTAAACACTAAGGTAAACACAGACGTAGTCACATTGTCATTATGTAGAAATAAAAGGCAAATGTATACTTTATCAAATGGGCTATATTTATATAGCACGGCAAAATCTTTAATTATGATAAATGCGGCCTTAGGAAAAAAAAAGGATTATATAACGAAAAAAAGGATTATATAACGATAGAGATGATATTGTGGATATGGGATTGTTTTACATTTCATCTTAAATTAATTTTAGTGCGATTTTTAAACTTAATTTTCTTTCTATTAATTGAAGGAATATTTTCACTTATCTGGAAATTCTATTTTTATAGAAAATGGTAGGATGTGCACAGTGTTCACAATTTTACCTTACTAGAAACAACTGATAGGCTAGTTTCAACTCACTACATGAACACCAACCCATGTACGCCGTACAGTATAGTTAGAAGAGTATACTATTAGAAGAGTATACTACAAGAAGAGTATACTATTAGAAGAGTATACTATTAGAAGAGTATACTACTAGAAGAGTATACTATTAGAAGAGTATACTATTAGAAGAGTATACTATTAGAAGAGTATACTATTAGAAGAGTATACTATTAGAAGAGTATACTACTAGAAGAGTATACTATTAGAAGAGTATACTATTAGAAGAGTATACTACTAGAAGAGTATACTATTAGAAGAGTATACTATTAGAAGAGTATACTATTAAAAGAGTATACTATTAGAAGAGTATACTATTAGAAGAGTATACTATTAGAAGAGTATACTACTAGAAGAGTATACTATTAGAAGAGTATACTATTAGAAGAGTATACTATTAGAAGAGTATACTATTAGAAGAGTATACTATTAGAAGAGTATACTATTAGAAGAGTATACTACTAGAAGAGTATACTATTAGAAGAGTATACTATTAGAAGAGTATACTACTAGAAGAGTATACTATTAGAAGAGTATACTATTAGAAGAGTATACTATTAGAAGAGTATACTATTAGAAGAGTATACTATTAGAAGAGTATACTATTAGAAGAGTATACTATTAGAAGAGTATACTATTAGAAGAGTATACTATTAGAAGAGTATACTATTAGAAGAGTATACTATTAGAAGAGTATACTATTAGAAGAGTATACTATTAGAAGAGTATACTATTAGAAGAGTATACTATTAGAAGAGTATACTATTAGAAGAGTATACTATTAGAAGAGTATACTATTAGAAGAGTATACTATTAGAAGAGTATACTATTAGAAGAGTATACTACTAGAAGAGTATACTATTAGAAGAGTATACTATTAGAAGAGTATACTACTAGAAGAGTATACTATTAGAAGAGTATACTACTAGAAGAGTATACTATTAGAAGAGTATACTACAAGAAGAGTATACTATTAGAAGAGTATACTATTAGAAGAGTATACTACTAGAAGAGTATACTATTAGAAGAGTATACTATTAGAAGAGTATACTACTAGAAGAGTATACTATTAGAAGAGTATACTATTAGAAGAGTATACTACTAGAAGAGTATACTATTAGAAGAGTATACTATTAGAAGAGTATACTACTAGAAGAGTATACTATTAGAAGAGTATACTATTAGAAGAGTATACTATTAGAAGAGTATACTATTAGAAGAGTATACTATTAGAAGAGTATACTATTAGAAAAGTATACTATTAGAAGAGTATACTATTAGAAGAGTATACTATTAGAAGAGTATACTATTAGAAGAGTATACTATTAGAAGAGTATACTACAAGAAGAGTATACTATTAGAAGAGTATACTACAAGAAGAGTATACTATTAGAAGAGTATACTATTAGAAGAGTATACTACTAGAAGAGTATACTATTAGAAGAGTATACTATTAGAAGAGTATACTATTAGAAGAGTATACTATTAGAAGAGTATACTATTAGAAGAGTATACTACTAGAAGAGTATACTATTAGAAGAGTATACTATTAGAAGAGTATACTATTAGAAGAGTATACTATTAGAAGAGTATACTATTAGAAGAGTATACTACAAGAAGAGTATACTATTAGAAGAGTATACTACAAGAAGAGTATACTATTAGAAGAGTATACTACAAGAAGAGTATACTATTAGAAGAGTATACTATTAGAAGAGTATACTACTAGAAGAGTATACTATTAGAAGAGTATACTATTAGAAGAGTATACTATTAGAAGAGTATACTACTTGAAGAGTATACTATTAGAAGAGTATACTACAAGAAGAGTATACTATTAGAAGAGTATACTACTAGAAGAGTATACTGCTAGAAGAGTATACTATTAGAAGAGTATTACTAATTAAATTTATTGATCTAATTCAATTTATTAATCATGCTAATCTGTACTATTTCCTGATCATAAAGATAATGTAACTATTTGGTCTGTGAGGTACACGTACTGTAGTGTGGTCTGTGAGGTACACGTACTGTAGTGTGGTCTGTGAGGTACACGTACTGTAGTGTGGTCTGTGAGGTACACGTACTGTAGTGTGGTCTGTGAGGTGCACGTACTGTAGTGTGGTCTGTGAGGTGCACGTACTGTAGTGTGGTCTGTGAGGTACACGTACTGTAGTGTGGTCTGTGAGGTACACGTACTGTAGTGTGGTCTGTGAGGTACACGTACTGTAGTGTGGTCTGTGAGGTGCACGTACTGTAGTGTGGTCTGTGAGGTGCACGTACTGTAGTGTGGTCTGTGAGGTACACGTACTGTAGTGGGGTCTGTGAGGTACACGTACTGTAGTGGGGTCTGTGAGGTGCACGTACTGTAGTGTGGTCTGTGAGGTACACGTACTGTAGTGTGGTCTGTGAGGTACACGTACTGTAGTGTGGTCTGTGAGGTACACGTACTGTAGTGTGGTCTGTGAGGTACACGTACTGTAGTGTGGTCTGTGAGGTACACGTACTGTAGTGTGGTCTGTGAGGTACACGTACTGTAGTGTGGTCTGTGAGGTACACGTACTGTAGTGTGGTCTGTGAGGTGCACGTACTGTAGTGTGGTCTGTGAGGTGCACGTACTGTAGTGTGGTCTGTGAGGTACACGTACTGTAGTGTGGTCTGTGAGGTACACGTACTGTAGTGTGGTCTGTGAGGTACACGTACTGTAGTGGGTCTGTGAGGTGCACGTACTGTAGTGTGGTCTGTGAGGTGCACGTACTGTAGTGTGGTCTGTGAGGTGCACGTACTGTAGTGTGGTCTGTGAGGTACACGTACTGTAGTGTGGTCTGTGAGGTACACGTACTGTAGTGTGGTCTGTGAGGTACACGTACTGTAGTGTGGTCTGTGAGGTACACGTACTGTAGTGTGGTCTGTGAGGTGCACGTACTGTAGTGTGGTCTGTGAGGTGCACGTACTGTAGTGTGGTCTGTGAGGTGCACGTACTGTAGTGTGGTCTGTGAGGTACACGTACTGTAGTGTGGTCTGTGAGGTACACGTACTGTAGTGGGGTCTGTGAGGTGCACGTACTGTAGTGTGGTCTGTGAGGTGCACGTACTGTAGTGTGGTCTGTGAGTTGCACGTACTGTAGTGTGGTCTGTGAGGTACACGTACTGTAGTGTGGTCTGTGACAGGGGTGTAGGAAGCGGGGGGGCAGGGGGGCCATCGCCCCCCCATGAAATCTGGGCAAGGGGCCAAAAAGGGCCAACTTTTTAATTTAGGTTTCTAAAAATTTTTGGGAAAAAAAATTTTTTCCCCGAAAATTTATTTAGTCAAAAATTTTCAAAGTTTTTCTGAAACTACTTTTGTTCATGTTTCATGCTACCCTGATCATTATGAGCCAAAAATATTTTGTTTGGTTTTCGAAGTTCGATGTATGATTTTGGACTCGAGGGTTCCCCTTTCTGATGCGATCTCGGAAGGCAGGCCTCCCCTTCGCAATACGAGCTTGGAAGCGGGAGCTCTGCTTTCAGAGGTACGTATCGAGAATGACTCGGACCGAAAATTTTCTAAGTCAAAATTTTTCAAAGTTTTTCTGGAAACTACTTTTGTTCATGTTTCATGCTACCCTGATCATTATGAGCCAAAAATATTTTTTTCGGTTTTCGAAGTTCGATATATGATTTTGGACTCGAGGGTTCCCCTTTGGCCTTTGTAATGCGATCTCGGAAGGCAGGCCTCCCCTTCGCAATACGAGCTCGGAAGCGGGTGCTCTGCTTTCAGAGGTACGTATCGAGAATGACTCGGACCGACAATTTTCTAAGTCAAAATTTTTCAAAGTTTTTCTGGAAATTACTTTAGTTCATGTTTCATGCTACCTTGATCATTCTGAGCCGAAAATATATTTTTCTGTTTTCGAAGTTCGATATATGATTTTGGACTCGAGGGTTCCCCTTTGGCCTTTGTAATGCGATCTCGGAAGGCAGGCCTCCCCTTCGCAATACGAGCTCGGAAGCGGGAGCTCTGCTTTCAGAGGTACGTATCGAGAATGACTCGGACCGACAATTTTCTAAGTCAAAATTTTTCAAAGTTTTTCTGGAAATTACTTTAGTTCATGTTTCATGCTACCTTGATCATTCTGAGCCGAAAATATATTTTTCTGTTTTCGGTTTTTTGAAGTCCGTGCCTACATTCGGAAGGTTGTGGATGCGATACTGATTGGTTTCATATACTAATTATAGAAAACGAGAATTTGGTCCGTAGATTTAAAGGAAAATGCGCAATTTGAAGCGGAGAACTGAAAAAAATCGCGATTTGTCGTGAGGCCAGAATCTGAAAAATCGCGATTTGTCGCGGCAAACGTGAAAAATCGCGATACCGCACATGCTGCAATTTTCTTTTGCCCTTACCCTCGAAATTCAGGATTTGGCGCGAAGGGCCAAAAAATTTAGGGTGTGGCGCGAAGCGCCAAAAAATATTTTGAATTTGGCCCCCCCATGAAGAAAATCATTCCTACACCCCTGGTCTGTGAGGTGCACGTACTGTAGTGTGGTCTGTGAGGTACACTTACTGTAGTGTGGTCTGTGAGGTACACGTACTGTAGTGTGGTCTGTGAGGTACACGTACTGTAGTGTGGTCTGTGAGGTGCACGTACTGTAGTGTGGTCTGTGAGGTACACGTACTGTAGTGTGGTCTGTGAGGTACACGTACTGTAGTGTGGTCTGTGAGGTACACGTACTGTAGTGTGGTCTGTGAGGTACACGTACTGTAGTGTGGTCTGTGAGGTACACGTACTGTAGTGTGGTCTGTGAGGTACACGTACTGTAGTGTGGTCTGTGAGGTGCACGTACTGTAGTGTGGTCTGTGAGGTGCACGTACTGTAGTGTGGTCTGTGAGGTACACGTACTGTAGTGTGGTCTGTGAGGTACACGTACTGTAGTGTGGTCTGTGAGGTACACGTACTGTAGTGTGGTCTGTGAGGTGCACGTACTGTAGTGTGGTCTGTGAGGTGCACGTACTGTAGTGTGGTCTGTGAGGTACACGTACTGTAGTGGGGTCTGTGAGGTACACGTACTGTAGTGGGGTCTGTGAGGTGCACGTACTGTAGTGTGGTCTGTGAGGTACACGTACTGTAGTGTGGTCTGTGAGGTACACGTACTGTAGTGTGGTCTGTGAGGTACACGTACTGTAGTGTGGTCTGTGAGGTACACGTACTGTAGTGTGGTCTGTGAGGTACACGTACTGTAGTGTGGTCTGTGAGGTACACGTACTGTAGTGTGGTCTGTGAGGTGCACGTACTGTAGTGTGGTCTGTGAGGTGCACGTACTGTAGTGTGGTCTGTGAGGTACACGTACTGTAGTGTGGTCTGTGAGGTACACGTACTGTAGTGTGGTCTGTGAGGTACACGTACTGTAGTGGGGTCTGTGAGGTGCACGTACTGTAGTGTGGTCTGTGAGGTGCACGTACTGTAGTGTGGTCTGTGAGGTGCACGTACTGTAGTGTGGTCTGTGAGGTACACGTACTGTAGTGTGGTCTGTGAGGTACACGTACTGTAGTGTGGTCTGTGAGGTACACGTACTGTAGTGTGGTCTGTGAGGTACACGTACTGTAGTGTGGTCTGTGAGGTGCACGTACTGTAGTGTGGTCTGTGAGGTGCACGTACTGTAGTGTGGTCTGTGAGGTGCACGTACTGTAGTGTGGTCTGTGAGGTACACGTACTGTAGTGTGGTCTGTGAGGTACACGTACTGTAGTGGGGTCTGTGAGGTGCACGTACTGTAGTGTGGTCTGTGAGGTGCACGTACTGTAGTGTGGTCTGTGAGTTGCACGTACTGTAGTGTGGTCTGTGAGGTACACGTACTGTAGTGTGGTCTGTGACAGGGGTGTAGGAAGCGGGGGGGCAGGGGGGCCATCGCCCCCCCATGAAATCTGGGCAAGGGGCCAAAAAGGGCCAACTTTTTAATTTAGGTTTCTAAAAATTTTTGGGAAAAAAAATTTTTTCCCCGAAAATTTATTTAGTCAAAAATTTTCAAAGTTTTTCTGAAACTACTTTTGTTCATGTTTCATGCTACCCTGATCATTATGAGCCAAAAATATTTTGTTTGGTTTTCGAAGTTCGATGTATGATTTTGGACTCGAGGGTTCCCCTTTCTGATGCGATCTCGGAAGGCAGGCCTCCCCTTCGCAATACGAGCTTGGAAGCGGGAGCTCTGCTTTCAGAGGTACGTATCGAGAATGACTCGGACCGAAAATTTTCTAAGTCAAAATTTTTCAAAGTTTTTCTGGAAACTACTTTTGTTCATGTTTCATGCTACCCTGATCATTATGAGCCAAAAATATTTTTTTCGGTTTTCGAAGTTCGATATATGATTTTGGACTCGAGGGTTCCCCTTTGGCCTTTGTAATGCGATCTCGGAAGGCAGGCCTCCCCTTCGCAATACGAGCTCGGAAGCGGGTGCTCTGCTTTCAGAGGTACGTATCGAGAATGACTCGGACCGACAATTTTCTAAGTCAAAATTTTTCAAAGTTTTTCTGGAAATTACTTTAGTTCATGTTTCATGCTACCTTGATCATTCTGAGCCGAAAATATATTTTTCTGTTTTCGAAGTTCGATATATGATTTTGGACTCGAGGGTTCCCCTTTGGCCTTTGTAATGCGATCTCGGAAGGCAGGCCTCCCCTTCGCAATACGAGCTCGGAAGCGGGTGCTCTGCTTTCAGAGGTACGTATCGAGAATGACTCGGACCGACAATTTTCTAAGTCAAAATTTTTCAAAGTTTTTCTGGAAATTACTTTAGTTCATGTTTCATGCTACCTTGATCATTCTGAGCCGAAAATATATTTTTCTGTTTTCGAAGTTCGATATATGATTTTGGACTCGAGGGTTCCCCTTTGGCCTTTGTAATGCGATCTCGGAAGGCAGGCCTCCCCTTCGCAATACGAGCTCGGAAGCGGGAGCTCTGCTTTCAGAGGTACGTATCGAGAATGACTCGGACCGACAATTTTCTAAGTCAAAATTTTTCAAAGTTTTTCTGGAAATTACTTTAGTTCATGTTTCATGCTACCTTGATCATTCTGAGCCGAAAATATATTTTTCTGTTTTCGGTTTTTTGAAGTCCGTGCCTACATTCGGAAGGTTGTGGATGCGATACTGATTGGTTTCATATACTAATTATAGAAAACGAGAATTTGGTCCGTAGATTTAAAGGAAAATGCGCAATTTGAAGCGGAGAACTGAAAAAAATCGCGATTTGTCGTGAGGCCAGAATCTGAAAAATCGCGATTTGTCGCGGCAAACGTGAAAAATCGCGATACCGCACATGCTGCAATTTTCTTTTGCCCTTACCCTCGAAATTCAGGATTTGGCGCGAAGGGCCAAAAAATTTAGGGTGTGGCGCGAAGCGCCAAAAAATATTTTGAATTTGGCCCCCCCCCCCATGAAGAAAATCATTCCTACACCCCTGGTCTGTGAGGTGCACGTACTGTAGTGTGGTCTGTGAGGTACACTTACTGTAGTGTGGTCTGTGAGGTACACGTACTGTAGTGTGGTCTGTGAGGTACACGTACTGTAGTGTGGTCTGTGAGGTGCACGTACTGTAGTGTGGTCTGTGAGGTACACGTACTGTAGTGTGGTCTGTGAGGTACACGTACTGTAGTGTGGTCTGTGAGGTACACGTACTGTAGTGTGGTCTGTGAGGTACACGTACTGTAGTGTGGTCTGTGAGGTACACGTACTGTAGTGTGGTCTGTGAGGTACACGTACTGTAGTGTGGTCTGTGAGGTACACGTACTGTAGTGTGGTCTGTGAGGTGCACGTACTGTAGTGGGGTCTGTGAGGTACACGTACTGTAGTGTGGTCTGTGAGGTACACGTACTGTAGTGTGGTCTGTGAGGTACACGTACTGTAGTGTGGTCTGTGAGGTACACGTACTGTAGTGTGGTCTGTGAGGTACACGTACTGTAGTGTGGTCTGTGAGGTACACGTACTGTAGTGTGGTCTGTGAGGTACACGCACTGTAGTGTGGTCTGTGAGGTACACGTACTGTAGTGTGGTCTGTGAGGTACACGTACTGTAGTGTGGTCTGTGAGGTACACGTACTGTAGTGTGGTCTGTGAGGTCCACGTACTGTAGTGTGGTCTGTGAGGTACACGTACTGTAGTGTGGTCTGTGAGGTACACGTACTGTAGTGTGGTCTGTGAGGTTCACGTACTGTAGTGTGGTCTGTGAGGTACACGTACTGTAGTGTGGTCTGTGAGGTACACGTACTGTAGTGTGGTCTGTGAGGTTCACGTACTGTAGTGGGGTCTGTGAGGTACACGTACTGTAGTGTGGTCTGTGAGGTACACGTACTGTAGTGTGGTCTGTGAGGTACACGTACTGTAGTGGGGTCTGTGAGGTACACGTACTGTAGTGTGGTCTGTGAGGTACACGTACTGTAGTTTTAGATATCATGTCAAATAAATTACCTGATAAACAAGAAGTGTGCAATATTTAATAAACTGAAGGTCTTTGTCCCTCAGGTTGAAACGTCTGAGCTAGCTCGGTTGGTACTAGGTCCTGAGGAGGAGGTTATAATATCCCTGTCTGTTACCCCGCTAGTTGAAGGGAACTTGAGTATAGCTAGCCTTGTTTATCATCTGGTATCTACTAAAGCACTGGACAAGCAAGCTCCTGATGGCACCAAAGAGAGGCGAGTAACGAGATAAGGGCACTCTCTTTCCTGTTGTATAAAAATTATAATTACTCTCAGTGGCTCAGTGGCTCAAGTGGCTCAGTGGCTCAGTCGGTTAATCCGCCTGTCTACTGGCCTGGAGGTTGCGAGTTCGAATCCCAGTTGGGCTAAAATCTCAAAAACTGAAGGGCAGCCGTCACTCACCAAACCATGGTGTAAATGGTAGTGGCTTTCATTAGAGCTGCGAATATAACACGAGTGTATACGCCTGGGGTTGCGTCCCGACTATACTGCAGGGAAATCTGTACCGAAAGGACCGTGGCCGAAATGCAATTAGACAGGGAAATCGGCTCCCCGACTGCGGTCGACCAAATTATTATTATTATAATTACTCTTCAAAGTAATGATCTCTGTGATTTAACATTAAAACTAGTTCAATTGACGGATTCAAACTTTATTTGTATGTATGTACTAGGTAATTTTATGTACATAGTACATACCTAGTACATACTCAGTACATACCTAGGGCAAATTAAAAAAATGAAACTAAGGAAAATTGACAAAAATTGACAAAAACTGTCCAAAGTGATGCTTATATTTTATAAGATTATTGAAATTGACATATTACAGAAACTAATTATTATATGTTAATAAAAAGTAGAGATAACTTGGTATAGTAGTGTATTCTTTTAACACGCAATGTTAATTAGGTGTGTTTAATTGGTATAGTAGTGTATTCTTTTAACACGCAATGTTAATTAGGTGTGTTTAATTGGTATAGTAGTGTATTCTTTTAACATGCAATGTTAATTAGGTGTGTTTAATTGGTATAGTAGTGTATTCTTTTAACACGCAATGTTAATTAGGTGTGTTTAATTGGTATAGTAGTGTATTCTTTTAACACGCAATGTTAATTAGGTGTGTTTAATTGGTATAGTAGTGTATTCTTTTAACACGCAATGTTAATTAGGTGTGTTTAATTGGTATAGTAGTGTATTCTTTTAACACGCAATGTTAATTAGGTGTGTTTAATTGGTATAGTAGTGTATTCTTTTAACACGCAATGTTAATTAGGTGTGTTTAATTGGTATAGTAGTGTATTCTTTTAACACGCAATGTTAATTAGGTGTGTTTAATTGGTATAGTAGTGTATTCTTTTAACACGCAATGTTAATTAGGTGTGTTTAATTGGTATAGTAGTGTATTCTTTTAACACGCAATGTTAATTAGGTGTGTTTAATTGGTATAGTAGTGTATTCTTTTAACACGCAATGTTAATTAGGTGTGTTTAATTGGTATAGTAGTGTATTCTTTTAACACGCAATGTTAATTAGGTGTGTTTAATTGGTATAGTAGTGTATTCTTTTAACACGCAATGTTAATTAGGTGTGTTTAATTGGTATAGTAGTGTATTCTTTTAACACGCAATGTTAATTAGGTGTGTTTAATTGGTATAGTAGTGTATTCTTTTAACACGCAATGTTAATTAGGTGTGTTTAATTGGTATAGTAGTGTATTCTTTTAACACGCAATGTTAATTAGGTGTGTTTAATTGGTATAGTAGTGTATTCTTTTAACACGCAATGTTAATTAGGTGTGTTTAATTGGTATAGTAGTGTATTCTTTTAACACGCAATGTTAATTAGGTGTGTTTAATTGGTATAGTAGTGTATTCTTTTAACACGCAATGTTAATTAGGTGTGTTTAATTGGTATAGTAGTGTATTCTTTTAACACGCAATGTTAATTAGGTGTGTTTAATTGGTATAGTAGTGTATTCTTTTAACACGCAATGTTAATTAGGTGTGTTTAATTGGTATAGTAGTGTATTCTTTTAACACGCAATGTTAATTAGGTGTGTTTAATTGGTGACTTGTTAAGTGGTGACCACTAAAACAGTCACTGACTGTGTGTTGTTTATATAACGATACTTAATGAACTTGTGCCAATCAGTGTACTATAAAAGTATAAAGATAGTACAATACTATAACATTCAGACCACAAGAAATGGAAAAAATCAGCAAAACAAACAATCCCTGTAAGAGGGAAGGTGTCAGCAGTAAAGAAGCTAATAATACGGGGGGGGGGTCTACTAATATGACCCTACTAAAAATTATATTTTAAGTACAGGGTGGCACAGAAGTAGGCACTTCAGAAACGTTATCACAATGTTAACTTTGAACACAAAGCTAAAAAATGAAGTGTGGAACAGAGAACAGCAGCGTTACAATTAATTGTTTGCAGTAGTGGACAGGAAACAGAGTAATAGTGTTACCATCTTATGTATAATATACACATTACGCATGATACCGTTACCTGTTTGTACCAGCTGTTATGATATACCATTACCTGCTTGTACCAGCTGTACCAGCTGTGATGAGATACCATTACCTGCTTGTACCACTGTACCAGATGTTATGAGATACCATTACCTGCTTGTACCAGTTGTAATGAGATACCATTACCTGCTTGTACCAGCTGTAATGATATACCATCACCTGCTTGTACCAGTTGTAATGAGATACCATTACCTGCTTGTACCAGCTGTAATGAGATACCATTACCTGCTTGTACCAGCTGTATCAATGAGATGCCATTCCCTGCTTGTACCAGCTGTAATGAGATACCATTACCTGCTTGTACCAGCTGTATTAATGAGATACCATTACCTGCTTGTACCAGCTGTAATAATATACCATTACCTGCTCTGCTTGTACCAGCTGTAATGAGATACCATTACTTGCTTGTACCAGATGTAATGAGATACCATTACCTGCTTGTACCAGCTGTAATGAGATACCATTACCTGCTTGTACCAGCTGTAATGAGATACCATTACTTGCTTGTACCAGATGTAATGAGATACCATTACCTGCTTGTACCAGCTGTAATGGATACCATTACCTGCTTGTACCAGCTGTAATGATATACCATTACCTGCAGGTACCAGCTGTAATGAGATACCATTACCTGCTTGTAACAGCTGTAATGATATACCATTACCTGCTTGTACCAGCTGTAATGAGATACCATTACCTGCTTGTAACAGCTGTAATGATATACCATTACCTGCTTGTACCAGCTGTAATGAGATACTATTACCTGCTTGTAACAGCTGTAATGATATACCATTACCTGCTTGTACCAGCTGTAATGAGATACCATTACCTGCTTGTACCAGCTGTAATGAGATTCCATTACCTGCTTGTACCAGCTGTAATGAGATACCATTACTTGCTTGTACCAGATGTAATGAGATACCATTACCTGCTTGTACCAGCTGTAATGAGATACCATTACCTGCTTGTACCAGCTGTAATGAGATACCATTACCTGCTCTGCTTGTACCAGCTGTAATGAGATACCATTACCTGCTTGTACCAGCTGTAATGAGATACCATTACCTGCTTGTACCAGCTGTAATGAGATACCATTACCTGCTTGTACCAGCTGTAATGAGATACCATTACCTGCTCTGCTTGTACCAGCTGTAATGAGATACCATTACCTGCTTGTACCAGCTGTAATGAGATACCATTACCTGCTTGTACCAGCTGTAATGAGATACCATTACCTGCTTGTACCAGCTGTAATGAGATACCATTACCTGCTTGTACCAGCTGTAATGAGATACCATTACCTGCTTGTACCAGCTGTAATGAGATACCATTACCTGCTTGTACCAGCTGTAATGAGATACCATTACCTGCTTGTACCAGCTGTAATGAGATACCATTACCTGCTTGTACCAGCTGTAATGATATACCATTACCTGCTTGTACCAGCTGTAATGATATACCATTACCTGCTTGTACCAGCTGTAATGATATACCATTACCTGCTTGTACCAGCTGTAATGATATACCATTACCTGCTTGTACCAGCTGTAATGAAATACCATTACCTGCTTGTACCAGCTGTAATGATATACTATAATTACCTGCTTGTACCAGCTGTTATGATATACCATTATCTGCTTGTACCAGCTGTAATGAGATACCATTACCTGCTTGTACCAGCTGTAATGAGATACCATTACCTGCTTGTAATATTAGATGTAATATCCAGTGCTTTTAGTTGTTCCTGTACTGGTATAATACTGGCACGGGTTCCACTAGTACTGGTACAATAGTGATACAAGTTTAGGGATGTTACAGGAATGCCGCGTATGTGTTTATGTGTGATTACTATTAGACCCTTATTAGATCCTGAGTATTCCTGACTACTGCAACAAATATATACTACTAACTAATGGTACCTTACTGGTTGTAGGAAGCACATTTCTACTTTCTCCACTCTTACTCTCAGTATATGTGCTGAGGATATGTTCATTCATAGATCTCATGAGTGCTGAAAGGTCGATTATTTCAGTTAGTTTTTCTCCATTCATTCGCCTTGTTTCACTTTGTCTGTCGAGAGCCGTGATGCTCTCTTTTTGACACTTATTCATTCTTAATTGTATATTCTTATTAAACATTTACTTCTTAATAGCCGATTTAATAATTAGTAATTAGTAATTAGTAAACAAAGATTTCCCAGAAAGCTGAATGATGGATCCAGGCATTGTATTTCCAGAAATAATAAAAACGGAAGTAAAAAAGGAAGATAGGGTTGTTGCTAAATCAGAAGGTTTTGTATGTAGTAGTAGTAGTAGTGTATGCCCTTCATGCCGAACTATGTTTTCTAACGAGGATAACTTCACAGAACATGTTCAGCAACATTATCTTGGTTCTCCACTAAGTCACATCAATAATGAACACTGTAGTTCTACTGTTCCCATCCTAAAGGTAACACACAAATGCCGTGATTGCGCCTACACTACAGGTCGTAAACATAACTTGAATGTTCATCAACGAGTTCATACTGGAAAGAAACCCTACAAGTGTTCCCATTGTTCCTTTTCTACTGCTAGAAAATCTACCTTAGCTTCTCACCAGCGGAACCATAATAATGGGGGGCAGAGAACCTACAGGTGCTCTCTATGTTCCTTCAAAACACGCCACAATTCTCAGCTAGAAGAGCATCAGCAGCTCCACGGGCTGGGTTACCAGGGTTACCAGGGTTACCAGGGTTACCAGGGTTACCAGGGTTACGACCCTGCTGGTCTAGCAGTGTCTACTAGTGGTACTACTTACAGCGGTCTCATCACTTACAGGTGTTCTCTATGTTCCTTCAAAACACTCCAAAACTCACTGTTAATAGAGCATCAGCAGTTACACGAGGAAACACTTTCTCCCAATCCCCCTAGTCTACTACTTATAGCTCCCAGTATTGCTAGTATTCCCAGTATTCCTAATACACAGAGGACTATGTTGAAGGAGGCACCCCGTAAAGACAGCATTGAAAGTCCCATGTTCGTAAAACCACTACTCTTTGTCAAACCCCTCATATTCTCCAGTTCCACTGTTCCTACTATTACTACATGTTCCTCCCGCATTTATCCGCCTGTTTCATCCGACATGACACTGTCAGAGGACTCCCCCAACTCCTCACTTAGTGAGACAGTCTTCTCTCCCAGTGGATCAGTCTTCTCTCCCAGTGGATCAGTCTTCTCGCTCAGTGGATCAGTCTTCTCTCCCAGTGGATCAGTCTTCTCTCCCAGTGGATCAGTCTTCTCGCTCAGTGGATCAGTCTTCTCTCCCAGTGGATCAGTCTTCTCTCCCAGTGGATCAGTCTTCTCTCCCAGTGGATCAGTCTTCTCTCCCAGTGGATCAGTCTTCTCGCCCAGTGGATCAGTCTTCTCGCCCAGTGGATCAGTCTTCTCTCCCAGTGGACCAGTCTCCTCGCCCAGTGGATCAGTCTTCTCGCTCAGTGGATCAGTCTTCTCTCCCAGTGGATCAGTCTTCTCTCCCAGTGGACCAGTCTCCTCGCCCAGTGGATCAGTCTTCTCTCCCAGTAGATCAGTCTTCTCTCCCAGTGGATCAGTCTCCTCTCCCAGTGGATCAGTCTTCTCGCTCAGTGGATCAGTCTCCTCGCCCAGTGGATCAGTCTTCTCGCCCAGTGGATCAGTCTCCTCGCCCAGTGGATCAGTCTTCTCTCCCAGTGGATCAGTCTTCTCGCCCAGTGGATCAGTCTTCTCTCCCAGTGGATCAGTCTCCTCGCTCAGTGGATCAGTCTTCTCGCCCAGTGGATCAGTCTTCTCGCCCAGTGGATCAGTCTCCTCGCCCAGTGGATCAGTCTTCTCGCCCAGTGGATCAGTTTTCTCTCCCAGTGGATCAGTCTTCTCGCCCAGTGGATCAGTCTTCTCGCCCAGTGGATCAGTCTTCTCGCCCAGTGGATCAGTCTTCCTACCTAATACCTATAATCCCCTTAATCACAGTGAAACTTACTTACTGGCTCACTATTTGTAGTGAAACCTACTTACTGGCTCACTATTTGTAGTGAAACCTACTTACTGGCTCACTATTTTTAGTGAAACCTACTAACTGGCTTATTATTTGTAGTGAAACCTACTTACTGGCTCACTATTTTTAGTGAAACCTTACTGGCTCATTATTTTTAATGAAAACCTATTTACTGGCTCAGTAATCATTATTTGAACCGAGTTTGTAGACATGATAAATTATTAATGGTATAAGAAAAATAATTTATATTGTGGGTTTTTTTGTAAATTGTTGTTTTCTGACCTTTCCATTTACCTGTAATACAGTTACCTGTAATAGTAATACTAATAGTGTAAATTGATTTTCATCCTTGTTTATTAAAAGTGGTGCTTTATCTTGCCTCGCTTCCAAAGTGAAGTTTTATTTTACATTGGATAGCAGTTCACTGAGTTCTATACAATCTCCTTGTAGAATGTGATGGGTTGTGCGCTAGTTGATCACGTGACTCTTGTTGGAGTCACGCACTCTCACGCACTCTCACGCAATCTCACGCACTCTCACGCACTATCACGCACTCTCACGTACTCTCACGCACTCTCACGTACTCTAACGCACTCTCACGCACTTTTTTGTTGGAGTCACGCACTTTCACGCACTCTCTTGTTGGAGTCACGCACTCTCACGCACTCTCACACACTTTCACGCGCTCTCACGTACTCTCACGTACTTTCACGCACTCTCACACACTTTCACGCGCTCTCACGTACTCTCACGCACTCTCACGTACTTTCACGCACTCTCACGCACTCTCACACACTCTCACGCACTATCACGCACTCTCACGCACTCTCACGCACTCTCACGCACTCTCATGCACTCTCATGCCATCTCACACACTCTCACGCGCTCACACGCACTCTCACGCACTCTCACGCACTCTCACACACTCTCACGCACTCTCACACACTCTCACGCGCTCACACGCACTCTCACGCACGTTCTAACCCCATGCCCTGCATTCATTCGTCGACTTTTGGTCAAATGTGCATGGCATCGCTGGTCATTGCTGTTTTAAGGCTTTAAAAACAGCTAAAACTGAGTTGTGATGAAACTTAACATCGTCATCTTGTTCGCTAATTCGCAAGTACAGCTTTATTTCAGCTATGTAGAGTTTGGTATCATGAGGAATACTTCTTTTTAGATTTTTTGATATTGACCGAAATTTTGACCAAAAAATGATAAAAATGATTTTAAGTTGTTCAACGTAGTCAGCGGGCAGACTTAACAAGAAATGCAGCCGCTTTTCTTTTGTGGATGGCCGCTCAATTTCCCGATCCGTAATGGCATATTTCATCATATTCCATTTAACCTGGGCACCTCAGGCTTTACTGTTTATAAAGTTATAAGCATGCAGATATGGCGGAGTGACAGGCCGAGCGCCGCCCAGTTAATATAATATTGATTCTGGAAATCGTGTATATTTCTATGCAACCCTATGTTTATTGTTTATACAACCTGGCACGGACCTGTGCATAATAGGAATACTAACTCGAAATACAGTCCACTTAATTATACCTTCAAATTTCATAAATAAGTGCCTTGTGGGATACGTACATGGTGAAATTAACTATTTATTTGATCAGCTCAGCGCACCAACAATAATTTAATTCGGAATATCGCGCAAAATAACTTTGCGGAGTGAGAAACGTGTGTGACATCTGTGCGCGCGGGCTCGTATGTACGTATGTACGACGACGACGGCCGACGGAAAAAAGCTACCATATTGATATACAACAACAACAAAAAACCTCCGGCACATAGTGAAGAGGGAGGATCTGAGATGGTAGATATCATATATCGTCTATCTTTTCACAGAAATATCTGCTTTCAAAATGCGACTGAGGGGATACCGGGAAACTTTACCCAATTTGAAATTTTCCTGGACAGGGTGCCTTGTACTTGATCAGAACAACAATAATTCTTTATTGTTGTACTGGAAGCTTAACATCCGTAGAAAACTTTGATAAAAGGAAAATGTTTTAAATGTCCTACCGGTAGGAGATTTTCAGATTTCAGCTTTCCGTGACCTAAATTTCACTGTTTTAACTCAATTTTTCTGCAATGATCAAATGACTTCACTGTGGACTGCAAAAGATTGAGTTACTGAAAGTTAGATTGCAAAATAAAGCTTCTATAAACGGAAAATCATCACAATAGAATGAAACATTTTGGAATATTTTTTAATAGAAACTTTTCCGCCCTTTCCTTGACCGAAATTTTTACCAGTGACCAACCAGTGAGGTCAGTGTGAGTGACACAAGTTACCACCGTAGAACTGAAAGCTTCATATGCAAAAAGAAAATTATGAAAATGTCCTACTGGTAGGACATTTTCAGATTTCATCTTTCCGCGACCCCAATTTCACTGTTTTGACTGAATTTTTTTTCAATGTCCAATTAATGATTTCAATTTGATAAACGGAAAATCATCAGAAGACATGAGATCTGAGCCAAGGCAGGCTCTCAAGTCAACGTAATCTGAAAATCTGATCTACAAAGATTTGGGCGATGTTTTTGGGTGCACTAAGCACTTGTAACACTACTATGACCTGGGTGAAGTTTTCAGGTTGATTGGGCACCCAATTAAGCTGATGGGGTGCCGGGTGGCCTGTTAACTCTGAGGTATTTCCCAGTTATATGTGGTATCCTGACAAGGTGGGTCTCACAGAGAACAGGACAGTGCAATATATAATAATAAATAACTTTATTAATTTATAATAACTTTATTAATATTTTCAGTGTGATGGAGAACATGATTCCAGGGAAGATAAACCTGTGTCCGAGAGGACCCCGGTTAAACCAAACTAAGGATCAGCGTGTTGGTCAGGTGTACGGTATTGACAACAGGTTATTTACTATTTAGCCACTCGACTCTTTAACTTGCTGTGCATATCACTAATATATATATATAATATATATAGTACAGGATTCAAGAATAGAACTCATTTTCTGTAAAATAAATAACACGAACGTTCGATTATTTTTAGGCGCCAAAATAGGACCTAGAATGAACATAATATCTAATGCACCCAGCTCAGGGTGGTCCAGAAGCAACTACACACACGCAATCCTTACATAACTCATGTTTTAAACTAATTAAAACTCTATAAATCTATTACATTTATTAAGGATGTTACAGAAGGAATTAATTTAATGTAGTCCGAGGAGTCCTCACTCTCCTTGTGTCCTAAGATGGCGTTTCTCTTGTGCATGTGTCAAAATTGCACACAAATTTAAAGGGTTGCGTGTGTGGGCAGGAGGGGCGGGAGGGGGGGGGACTTCTGGACCACCATGTAGTTGAATCCTCCAATACCAATTGTTGCAGACTCAATATGCTAGTGACGTCTCCACTCCCAAGACTTGAGCTGGAAACTTCCTCCCTTCCAACTCACGTGAGTCTGATTTTAGCAAATACTCAATACACATTAACACACTGCTTACATTACTAATACATCACGTTAGGTAACCATACTTATTCAATCTTCATATCACTGTATTTTAGCATATACTCAATACACATTGCTTACATTACTAATACAATTCAAACTCGATTTCACGAAACCTGACTTGAATTTGTTAAATAAGAAGGAAATGTAACTACAACTGAATTCAGCTGTTTTGTGGTGAGGTGAAGTGTGCAGTAATAGAGGCCACCAACACCGGGGCTACTCCTCTCACTAAACTCTGTCTGGCTACTTCTCGTCCCTGCTCTCTCGGCGAGGTTAGCTATCTGTTGTCTGTTTGTCTCGTTATCTGTCTGTTTGTCTCGTTATCTGTCTGTTTGTCTCGTTATCTGTCTGTTTGTCTCGTTATCTGTCTGTTTGTCTCGTTATCTGTCTGTTTGTCTCGTTATCTGTCTGTTTGTCTCGTTATCTGTCTGTTTGTCTCGTTATCTGTCTGTTTGTCTCGTTATCTGTCTGTTTGTCTCGTTATCTGTCTGTTTGTCTCGTTATCTGTCTGTTTGTCTCGTTATCTGTCTGTTTGTCTCGTTATCTGTCTGTTTGTCTCGTTATCTGTCTGTTTGTCTCGTTATCTGTATGTTTGTCTCGTTATCTGTCTGTTTGTCTCGTTATCTGTCTGTTTGTCTCGTTATCTGTCTGTTTGTCTCGTTATCTGTCTGTTTGTCTCGTTATCTGTCTGTTTGTCTCGTTATCTGTCTGTTTGTCTCGTTATCTGTCTGTTTGTCTCGTTATCTGTCTGTTTGTCTCGTTATCTGTCTGTTTGTCTCGTTATCTGTCTGTTTGTCTCGTTATCTGTCTGTTTGTCTCGTTATCTGTCTGTTTGTCTCGTTATCTGTCTGTTTGTCTCGTTATCTGTCTGTTTTTATCGTTATCTGTCTGTTTGTCTCGTTATCTGTCTGTTTGTCTCGTTATCTGTCTGTTTGTCTCGTTATCTGTCTGTTTGTCTCGTTATCTGTCTGTTTGTCTCGTTATCTGTCTGTTTGTCTCGTTATCTGTCTGTTTGTCTCGTTATCTGTCTGTTTGTCTCGTTATCTGTCTGTTTGTCTCGTTATCTGTCTGTTTGTCTCGTTATCTGTCTGTTTGTCTCGTTATCTGTCTGTTTGTCTCGTTATCTGTCTGTTTGTCTCGTTATCTGTCTGTTTGTCTCGTTATCTGTCTGTTTGTCTCGTTATCTGTCTGTTTGTCTCGTTATCTGTCTGTTTGTCTCGTTATCTGTCTGTTTGTCTCGTTATCTGTCTGTTTGTCTCGTTATCTGTCTGTTTGTCTCGTTATCTGTCTGTTTGTCTCGTTATCTGTCTGTTTGTCTCGTTATCTGTCTGTTTGTCTCGTTATCTGTCTGTTTGTCTCGTTATCTGTCTGTTTGTCTCGTTATCTGACTAAATTTGCTCACCCTCTTGAAACTTCGATTCAAGTTTTATCGGGTCTTCTTTGGACCCTAACAAATACTGACTAAGGTGCGACTGTCGCCGTTTCAACCTGTGGTTCACCCACGAGGCGGACAGTTTTGTCACGTGATAGATCCCTCGCATCATGCTCCTCGAGCTGCTGTAGTTAATCTCCCTGACGGTCAACTCAACCCCGGTTAGTTTATCTTTCATCATTTCTTTCTAACTCTTCCTCCGAAATTCTGATGCAAAATCTTCAAACGCAAAAAAACACATATGTCCGCTTTTTCCTGATTCGAATGAAACCCTGAAACTTCCAATTGATGACAAAAATCCGTTACAGGTCAAACGGCTTACATAGCTGTGTGGGTTTATGGAGGGGAGGAGGCAGAGAAATACGATTTAGTTACTCTGTTATACTACACTCCTTCCACAGATATTCCTGGTGTAACGTTAGTACACTTCAATAACTTAATATTAGTACAATTTAATAACTTAATATTAGTACAGTTTTGAGTTTAATAACTTAATATTAGTACACTTTAATAATTTAATATTAGTTCACTTTAATAACTTAATATTAGTACAATTTAATAACTTAATATTAGTACACTTTAATAATTTAATAATACGTAAAACCCCGATTTACCGCGGAGTTTGGGGGAAAGGAAACATCCGCGGTAAATCGGGGTTTTATTTTGTTTAAATTATATTGGAAACGGCCACGGTAAATCGGGGTTTGAGGTATATCGGGGTTTTACTGTAGTACACTTTGATAACTTAATAATAAATTTTATCACAAATGCAACTTTATTAATGAAAAAATCACGGGTATCCCCCTCTCCTTTTCACAATATTTTTATCATTTTCGCTAAGCAGTCTCGATGCTGCCTCAACTGCAGAATATTGGGCTCCAAAGGCAGCATCCCCCTGACTGTCGTACTGCTCTACCTCACAATCCCCGTACTGATCATACTCATACTGATCACTGTATTGATCATACTGAACACTGTATTGATCACTGTATTGATCTGCACAGTGACACGTTCCTGCACACTGGCACTCTGTTTCATCCTGTGTCCACCATTCAGTGCTAGCCGTGTTAGTTGTCATGGCGCTCTTGGATTCTGGAACCTGCAGCGATGTGAAGGCTTGCGATGCTGGTGGGCTGATTCGACGGTCATCATTAGCAAGCATATCATTGAACTTGGCTATAGTTTCTATAACACGTCTTTTCTCTCTTCTTTTTCGTATGAAATGAGAGACAATGAAGCCAATGATAATTACTAAGAATACAGACGCTCCTCCGGCGCTGATGAAACTCATTTTCTTAGTCCTGTCAATCTCACCTATCACATCTGTGTCAATAATGATTATCTCGTGGTTCTTATCCTTCACAACCCCCCTTATCCTGAGTGTATATTTGCTGGTATCGTCCACTAGTTCTCCGTTGTAATATCCACCGAAGCTCAGTTTATTCCCCACATCGAACTCCAACGACCTTAAAAAAATCAAATTATTTATTTTATATTTTTAAAGTTTTTGTTTTTAATGAATAGACGTAAATAGGTAGACGTAAAAAGGTTGAATCATAATTTTCAATTTTCATATTCACGTATATTAGATAAAATTATATTGTTATGTATCATATTATTTTGTAAACATTGGCCGGGTACCAAAAACCGGTCCCCAAACAAACAAACCTTCCGAAGTCGTTCGACTTAAGCTCGGCAGTAATGTACGGAAGCAGAAGTCCCTTTTCGTCATACGCTTTCTTAGCTTCTTGCCAAGTGTAAAGTTGATCGTTACCCGTGAGAATTCCTTTATGTTCCCCTTGCTGGAGTATGAGCTGAAATCTTTCTATTCCTTCAAAATCATCAGTAGTGTCGATAAAGGTTTTAGCTGCGCCGTTTGTTCGTGTACCAAATGTTACGTGAATCGGTGGGAAAGTAACGTTTATTTTCTTGCCATCGTTGTCAGTTATAATGTAATGCTTTTTATCAGTTAACTTCTGTGATGATGAGTCGTTATCGTCATCATCAAGGTCAAATACGTTGTTCTCTGTCTCATAAATTCCTGTCACATCTGCTTGCCTTTTGCCCCTTTCATCTCTTGAAAATAAGTCTTCTATTTTCATACCATAATCGATGTCTAGTTTCTTTAAGTTTGAAGTTGGCAAAGGTCTAAACCAATTTTTAATATCATATTTTAAGTATCCTATAATCCTTGTCTTGAAACCGGCATATTCTGATTTAGTCAAAGTTTTCCAGTCCTCCAGGCAATCCTCTGCTCCTTCGATCTTTCCCACTTCGATGAAAAACATCGTTGTTCCATTGGCCAATATTTCGAAACCCACTTCATTTACTTTTATTGTGTAAAGAGTGTACACAATTTGTGTGTAGTGTTCGGTGTTTTCGTTGACTAGCAATTCTAAGTCACAGTACTTTAAATAATAAATTGCATTTTTTTGAGGATCTAACTTCCATTCCAATAAAGGTCCTCGCGTGTTATTTTGAAATATGGTTAGTCCGAACTCCACAGCTTGGAATGCTTTAAACTGTAATTGTGACCTACTGAAGTTGAACTGATAACTCCGCTGGTCCTCTATGATGTGTTCCCGACCCGTCAATGATACAAGGTTCTCCTTGATATTACTACTAGTAGATGCTAGAATCATAGGAGGATAATATTGACACATTGTTAAAACTTGCTTGTCTGGCATTATTTTAAGGCCACAGTTGACATACATGGTACTCTTCCACAGGATCTGAGCGCATTTCCTTAACCCATAGTCGTCTATCCCCTGAGCATCGATAAGATCTAACAGTACATACTGACAAGGATTGAACCAATCTCTCACAATAGATATGACCGTTTCTACGTCACCTTCAACCGCAAGCATTTTTCCTATGTTCTCTCCTACCTTTTTTTCTACTGCCAAGGGACTGTGCGATAAATCATCAACTGTAGTTTTATTAGCTGTACTACTTTCTACCCATTGTTGAGCGTTGAGGTGGATTCCATTAGCGCTTCCAGCATAGCATAAACTTGGCAGTTCAGGGTATAAATCTCTGATTTTATTGTGCTCCTCTAGAAGAAGCTTTTCAAACCCGCTTAGGTCTTTTCTGCAATCTGTCTTGACTTGTTTAACTGAAATTAATATCGTTCACATAGGTAGGGCAAAAGTCTTTAAAATGAAGGGCTGCCTATCGTCTTTAATCATAATATCGAAAATCTCCTAGTAACTCTTTACTCAAATAATTTATTAAGCAGTAAAATGCAGAAAATGTTTATATCTCTTAAAATTGCCTTTCCGACTCTTAGTGTCCAGATGCAATGGCTATTTTTAACTAGTTCTAACATATATTTTAGAGCCTCGTTGTAATTTTTACTCTGTCCTCAGTAGTGGCTGCAAATATCATTAAAGGTTCATCAAATTTGAAATTTGTAGTAGTCTTTTAAATTTATTACTCGTTGCATTCCTGCTTGTTTACATAACTCCGATCCTGTATGTCTTCAAAATAATAATATGGAATGAAATCCTACCCGTGATCAGAGCCAATGTGAGAGCGAAGAGAAACTTTAATTTCATCATCAAGTAGCACTGTTGCAGCCTGTTTCTTCGAGTACGTATTATTGAAAATTGTCATAAAACCTAGCAATGAAGATATAGTTATGACAGTAACGAATTTCCAAACATAAAATCAATAATTTCATCAACAGATGGCAGCCCCAAAAAATGTCTTTAGTGGTGAGCTGAGGCGTGAGAGCAACAGAGCTGGCCGTCGATAATGCCGAAATACTATAGCCAAGTTAAATCAATATAATACTAAAATTACTATACGCAAGGCGTTTCCCTCGAAATTCGAACGAATGCTCAGATCTGTCTAAAGAAAAATGAACTACTTGTAGACACTGAAATTAAAGGATGTTGCATTGCTTTATATGCTTATCTTCTATACATTCTTAACTTCGTGAAGTTAAGCGTTGTGGCCTTGGAATTGCAACTTAAGAAAGAACAAAAACAATTTGTGTAGAAGTTAACTGACATGCAAATGAAATGTTAGTTCATTGCTCCTTCATCAATATTCTTTTTTAGTTATATTTGGAGAAAGCGGGATTGAGATAAAAATAAATGGACAGAGACATCTTGGAGCGGTTATTGAGTCACAGGAATATAAACAACTTTACATCAATAATTTAGTTGAAGGATGGGCCAAAATGATCAACAGATTATCAGATTTTGGTCAATCCCAGCCACAAGCAGCTCATGCAGCATTCACTCATGGATTTAGACACAAAATTACATACTTCATGAGAACAATTGAAGGAATAGATCAATACTTGCAACCTCTTGACATGCTTATCGATGAGAAATTCATACCGGCTTTATTTGGATGCCCTATTACACCAAGAACAGTTGCGCTACCCGTACGATATGGGGGACTAGGCATACCAGTTTTATCAAAGTTGGCATCAGAGGAGTATCAAACATCCATGGAAGTGATTAGTTCTTAGTAAAGGCCATGGCCGGAATTGAAACAGATATAGATCAGGATTCCGAGTCGCTGCAAGAAATTCTCAAAGTGAGAGCAGATAAGCAAGAATCAGAATATACGTTAGTCTGCAATGAAAGCAGTGAGAGATTTATGGTTTCACACTGAACAAAGGGGAATTCAGGAATAGTCTACTTCTACGATATAACAAAGACCTTCCACGATTACTTCAGTCATGTGTTTGTTGGGCCAAAATGGACATCAACCATGCTCTAAACTGTCCAAAGGTCCAAGAGGAGGCTACATCATCATCCGCCACAACTCAGTTAGGGATTTCATCGCCAAACAAATATCAACTGTTTGTAAAGACGTGAAATGTGAACCCCACCTGCAGACTCTAGACGGGGAGACTTTCTCAACAAATGCCACACTAACAGGAGACAATGTGCACCCTGACATCCGTGCCAGGGGATTCTATCGGCCGGGACAGAACTCCTATTTCGACTTAAAATTTTTCAATCCCAATTCTGAGTCTTATCTCTCATCATCAACTAAAATTTATTGAGGACGTTACAGAAGGAATTGATTTAATGTAGTTGGAGGAGTCCTTACTCTCCTCACGTCCGTAAATGAAGTTTTCTTTGTATCATATATTATTCTATTTGGTTTTCAAAAAAGTTAGTTACTGGAAATATGTCACTTTGAGAATTGTTCAAAATTGAATTTTACTTTGCAAATTAACCATTTCAATTGATTTACTTCAAGTATGATTTTTCTCAGTCACCGGGCAGTGAGCACAGAAACGAAGGTCAACATCAGTGTGAGCGTGACGGTAGAATCACGAGTTTGTAACGTTACTCCGACGTCCCACAACAAATTACAGCTGCTGGGTTCTGTTATAGTTAACAATGTGGGATATTATTCGCTCAGTCTACAAGATCTTCATGTGAGTTTGTGTTACATTCCACCACCTACATCTTTAAACTGATATTGACTTGAAGATAGCATATGAACAGAGAAGATCGATCAACAGTAAATAAAAAGAATGCGGTATTAGCTCTCGGCACGATTCCACGAAGTTATGTTAAATCCACTTCATTTCCATTTCCATTTTCATAACATGTTTCCGACGTTATCACTTTTTATTTATCACTTATAAGTTATAAGTTTAACATTGTTACTTTACAGGTGACCCAGCTGAGTTTGGTGAGCAACCGTTGGATCATGAACAGCTTGGAGTCTAACATTCCATTAGTTGTGTATCCAGGTGCAAGTATCAACATTCCGTTTAGAGCTGAACTTTCTCCCAAAGAATCTGCTTACTTTTCTAGTGTCAGGTAATTACTAATGGTATATATATTATATATGAATATATCAACGATACACGAAATTTTGATATACCATGATTATTAGCTGTAATTGTAATGTTCTCTGATTCAGATTAGAAATAAAACAAGTTCCATTGTCTAGAGGTAACATGAGATGATATTTTCTATAAATGACCTCAACTTCATAACTCCTCTCAGTTTGGGAGGTGGACCGCTAGTAGATACCTCGGCTAATCACGTGCTAGATCTGTACAGGAGATCACAGGCCTGCCTTGAGGCGAACAAAACCTCCGCAGACAGTCCATCTCCCCACTATAACATGGGTACATACTTTACATCTCCCCACTATAACATGGGTACATACTTTACATCTCCCCACTATA
The DNA here is from genome assembly GCF_026151205.1 of Bolinopsis microptera. Taxonomy (NCBI): domain Eukaryota; kingdom Metazoa; phylum Ctenophora; class Tentaculata; order Lobata; family Bolinopsidae; genus Bolinopsis; species Bolinopsis microptera. Next base: position 17,302,740 of record NC_087081.1, on the reverse strand, counting down.
ACATGGGTACATACTTTACATCTCCCCACTATAACATGGGTACATACTTTACATCTCCCCACTATAACATGGGTACATACTTTACATCTTCCCACTATAACATGGGTACATACTTTACATCTCCCCACTATAACATGGGTACATACTTTACATCTCCCCACTTTAACATGGGTACATACTTTACATCTCCCCACTATAACATGGGTACATACTTTACATACTTTACATACTTTACATACTTTACATACTTTACATCTCCCCACTATAACATGGGTACATACTTTACATCTCCCCACTATAACATGGGTACATACTTTACATCTCCCCACTATAACATGGGTACATACTTTACATCTCCCCACTATAACATGGGTACATACTTTACATCTCCCCACTATAACATGGGTACATACTTTACATCTCCCCACTATAACATGGGTACATACTTTACATCTCCCCACTATAACATGGGTACATACTTTACATCTCCCCACTATAACATGGGTACATACTTTACATCTCCCCACTATAACATGGGTACATACTTTACATCTCCCCACTATAACATGGGTACATACTTTACATCTCCCCACTATAACATGGGTACATACTTTACATCTCCCCACTATCACATGGGTACATACTTTACATCTCCCCACTATAACATGGGTACATACTTTACATCTCCCCACTATAACATGGGTACATACTTTACATCTCCCCACTATAACATGGGTACATACTTTACATCTCCCCACTATAACATGGGTACATACTTTACATCTCCCCACTTTAACATGGGTACATACTTTACATCTCCCCACTATAACATGGGTACATACTTTACATCTCCCCACTATAACATGGGTACATACTTTACATCTCCCCACTATAACATGGGTACATACTTTACATCTCCCCACTATAACATGGGTACATACTTTACATCTCCCCACTATAACATGGGTACATACTTTACATCTCCCCACTTTAACATGGGTACATACTTTACATCCCCCCACTATAACATGGGTACATACTTTGCATCTCCCCACTATAACATGGGTACATACTTTACATCTTCCCACTATAACATGGGTACATACTTTACATCTCCCCACTATAACATGGGTACATACTTTACATCTCCCCACTATAACATGGGTACATACTTTACATCTCCCCAGTATAACATGGGTACATACTTTACATCTCCCCACTATAACATGGGTACATACTTTACATCTCCCCACTATAACATGGGTACATACTTTACATCTCCCCACTATAACATGGGTACATACTTTACATCTCCCCACTATAACATGGGTACATACTCACTACATAGTTCATACTTTGCAGGAAACAATGTTTCATTTTACCACTTATCTGCTTTAGTTCTTTCCCATCAAGAAAATATATTTGTTTCCTGGTCCTCTTTAATACACAGTTCCCACTGCAGGAATGCTAGTGTTCTCTTTAATACACAGTTCCCACTGCAGGAATGCTAGTGTTCTCTTTAATACACAGTTCCCACTGCAGGAATGCTAGTGTTCTCTTTAATACACAGTTCCCATTGCAGGAATGCTAGTGTCCTCTTTAATACACAGTTCCCACTGCAGGAATGCTAGTGTCCTCTTTAATACACAGTTCCCATTGCAGAAATGGTAGTGTTCTCTTTAATACAGTTCCCACTGCAGGAATGCTAGTGTCCTCTTTAATACAGTTCCCACTGCAGGAATGCTAGTGTTCTCTTTAATACAGTTCCAACTGCAGGAATGCTAGTGTTCTCTTTAATACACAGTTCCCACTGCAGGAATGCTAGTGTTCTGGGAGGGCAGTGTCTCTGAGGAGGGCAACAAGTCTAGAATACTCCATGCTCAAAACCACACCGCTCTACAGGCTTCTCTCCTTCCACAGCCTCAACAGGTACCGACTTAATTAATGAAAAGTTATTATAAATTTGTCGCCAATAAGCCATCAAAATACAACAATAATTCCAATATTTTGTGAGACATGATCAATAAGAGCACTCGAGCAGTTCTTCAATCAACTAATTCTAAACTGACAATTCACATCCAATCAGTTACTAAATTAATAAGTTACTTAACTTGTATCTCTTTAGTTAATAAGTTATTAATTTGTATCCGTCAAACGTACTTATAATCTACTTTTATCGTAGCAAACAATTTTACCTGTAGCGCACATTCTAATATATACATTCCCACAGTTACTAAGTTTGGGTCTGAGTTACCAGGAAACTTGGTCAGCAGATTTCAAGACGGCACCTCTGCTGCCGGTACCGGTAACACTGCACATTACTAACTGTTACAACACCTCACTTACTGTTATGGTTACTGCTAATACCACTGCTGGCAGGTTAGTCAGATAATGTTATTCCTACTCGTACACACTTGCTCCTATACTTACCCTAAAGTATTGCTCCCTTATTATTGTGGTTATGATATGAAATTCCCGCAGGCCGGCTCCACTAAAGTATTGCTCCCTTATTATTGTGGTTATGATATGATATTCCCACAGGCCGGCTCCACCAAAGTATTGCTCCCCTATTATTGTGGTTATGATATGAAACTCCCACAGGCCGGCTCCACCAAAGTATTGTTCCCCTATTATTGTGGTTATGATATGAAATTCCCACAGGCCGGCTCCACCAAAAGTATTGCTCCCTTATTATTGTGGTTATGATATGAAACTCCCACAGGCCGGCTCCACCAAAGTATTGCTCCCCTATTATTGTGGTTATGATATGAAATTCCCACAGGCCGGCTCCACCAAAGTATTGCTCCCTTATTATTGTGGTTATGATATGAAATTCCCACAGGCCGGCTCCACCAAAGTATTGCTCCCTTATTATTGTGGTTATGATATGAAATTCCCACAGGCCGGCTCCACCAAAGTATTGTTCCCTTATTATTGTGGTTATGATATGAAATTCCCACAGGCTGGCTCCACCAAAGTATTGCTCCCTTATTATTGTGGTTATGATATGAAATTCCCGCAGGCCGGCTCCACCAAAGTATTGCTCCCTATTATTGTGGTTATGATATGAAATTCCCACAGGCCGGCTCCACCAAAGTATTGCTCCCTTATTATTGTGGTTATGATATGAAACTCCCACAGGCCGGCTCCACCAAAGTATTGCTCCCTTATTATTGTGGTTATGATATGAAATTCCCACAGGCCGGCTCCACCAAAGTATTGCTCCCTTATTATTGTGGTTATGATATGAAATTCCCACAGGCCGGCTCCACCAAAGTATTGCTCCCTTATTATTGTGGTTATGATATGAAATTCCCACAGGCCGGCTTCACCAAAGTATTGCTCCCTTATTATTGTGGTTATGATATGATATTCCCACAGGCCGGCTCCACCAAAAGTATTGCTCCCTTATTATTGTGGTTATGATATGATATTCCCACAGGCCGGCTCCACCAAAGTATTGCTCCCTTATTATTGTGGTTATGATATGATATTCCCACAGGCCGGCTCCACCAAAGTATTGCTCCCTTATTATTGTGGTTATGATATGATATTCCCACAGGCCGGCTCCACCAAAGTATTGCTCCCCTATTATTGTGGTTATGATATGAAATTCCCACAGGCCGGCTCCACCAAAGTATTGTTCCCCTATTATTGTGGTTATGATATGATATTCCCACAGGCCGGCTCCACCAAAGTATTGTTCCCCTATTATTGTGGTTATGATATGATATTCCCACAGGCCGGCTCCACCAAAGTATTGCTCCCCTATTAATGTGGTTATGATATGAAATTCCCACAGGCCGGCTCCACCAAAGTATTGTTCCCCTATTATTGTGGTTATGATATGATATTCCCACAGGCCGGCTCCACCAAAGTATTGCTCCCCTATTATTGTGGTTATGATATGATATTCCCACAGGCCGGCTCCACCAAAGTATTGTTCCCCTATTATTGTGGTTATGATATGATATTCCCACAGGCCGGCTCCACCAAAGTATTGCTCCCCTATTATTGTGGTTATGATATGATATTCCCACAGGCCGGCTCCACCAAAGTATTGCTCCCCTATTATTGTGGTTATGATATGATATTCCCACAGGCCGGCTCCACCAAAGTATTGCTCCCTTATTATTGTGGTTATGATATGATATTCCCACAGGCCGGCTCCACCAAAGTATTGCTCCCTTATTATTGTGGTTATGATATGATATTCCCACAGGCCGGCTCCACCAAAGGACACTCTCCCCTTCATGTGGTCGGGTGTAGTCCGTCACAAGATAGAGATACCTGATCACGTGACAAGATCAGTAAACTTGACGGCTGTCTTCTCTACACCGGGAGTATACAACATTAACCAGTTGTCTGTGTGTGTTGCCAGGGATACCGGCCCTCTTCCTCAACTTCTCGATTCTACTTCTCTTCTTAGAGTGGACGCTCTTTGATTCAATTAGTTAATTACTTAGTTTATTAGTGGATTAATTGTTCGAAATGAAATTATGTGAGTTTATATTGCCAATAGTAAATTTATGGATTTCAGCTTGATTAAAGTTTAAACTTTTGAGTTATTGTGTTTACTGCTGGCTCAGGGAAATTCTCACCAATAACCATTTCTGTATTGACTATATAATCTCTACTATATAGTAGCAGTATTAGAAGCAGAGTACTCTAGTAATATAATCATTATTATTTAGAAGCTAATTCTGTAAATGTCAGTTTTAATATTTTGTTGGACCTGGGAAAACTTTTAACGATTTAATGTGATAAATTAGAGACGAAATTAAGATTTGTAAAATGTATCACTAATTGCTCCTGTGATGTTGAACAACTTCAAAATAAGTTTATTTATTTGCAGAGATATGAATAAGGTGCAATTTTTACTTGCAACCTCCCAAAAATTTATATGCGAGAATTTACAGTTCAATGCACATCACACATGTAACCCCCCCCCCCCCCCCCCCCCCCCTGCAACGTCCCACCCCCCCCCCCCCCCCCCCCCCCCCTGCAACGTCCGCCGTAAGTTCAAAGTCTGAACTGTTACGCACGTAACATGAAAATTTAGCACATTTGTAATTTCAAATTCTCTGTTTTTCATGCACACAATTTGACGACAACTGTCGATGAAATAAAATATAAACTACAGTTATGAGTTAATCCATTCACTATATTATTTTCCTTTCGCCCAAACTGTAAATCGTGGTTTTTGTTTACTGTGAAATGAATATAAAGTGCTCTCTTCAGTTGGATAAATAGTTCAAGGGGGCTATATTTATGAGTCGCATTTGAACTTGATTTCTCTTGGAGAATTTCTCTTTAGACTCTTAACTTGCGAACAAATTGAAGCAGCAAACTTTAGGCTAGAAACTTTATTGAATTGAAATAATCAATCATTCCGCGTAACAACGTCTTCTTCAGTTCTGTAATAAAATTGTTAAACATGTGTAAAAATTAACGACGGAAAGAAATTTAACAATAACATTAAAAGTTTTAATAAAACAAAAACAGAGAAATATAATTTTTTTATATGACCCAAAAATGTTATTGCAAAAAAATGTCAAAACAACAAAAAATACGACAAGAAGAAATGTAAGCTAATACAACTAAATACTGTACTACTCATGATACTAAACTAATTAGTAAACGTAAAACTGGTTGTTCAGAATTCACAGTTCATGTGTAAAAACTAATGATAAAATCAGCACTTAAGCAACGATAACTCGGTTGTCATGGTTACTATCCAAGATAGTCCTATCAATACATTATTTACTAGTTAAACATCGACTAAATATTTGTACAAATAACTCAACTCAGAACGATCATTCATTTCAGGACTTAATCTCAATATATACATCGCTTCTACAATCTTTCTACGAACAGTTTTACTCTGTAAATCAAGTAACTTAAAAGATAAAACTGGGGTTCGGTTATGTGGTAAGAGATACTGTGGGGAAACTGAGAGAAGCCTCCATGCTCGTCTGATGGAGCACAGACAGGCTGCTAGGAATCCTAGAGCACATCCAGAGAATGGGGTTGGACAGCACTACGCATCTCTACATCCTAACCGAACCCCAGTTTTATCTTTTAAGTTACTTGATTTACAGAGTAAAACTGTTCGTAGAAAGATTGTAGAAGCGATGTATATATTGAGATTAAGTCCTGAAATGAATGATCGTTCTGAGTTGAGTTATTTGTACAAATATTTAGTCGATGTTTAACTAGTAAATAATGTATTGATAGGACTATCTTGGATAGTAACCATGACAACCGAGTTATCGTTGCTTAAGTGCTGATTTTATCATTAGTTTTTACACATGAACTGTGAATTCTGAACAACCAGTTTTACGTTTACTAATTAGTTTAGTATCATGAGTAGTACAGTATTTAGTTGTATTAGCTTACATTTCTTCTTGTCGTATTTTTTGTTGTTTTGACATTTTTTTTGCAATAACATTTTTGGGTCATATAAAAAAATTTTATTTCTCTGTTTTTGTTTTAATGTTATTGTTAAATTTCTTTCCGTCGTTAATTTTTACACATGTTTAACAATTTTATTACAGAACTGAAGAAGACGTTGTTACGTGGAATGATTATTTCAATTCAATAAAGTTTCTAGCCTAAAGTTTGCTGCTTCAATTTGTTCGCAAGTTAAGAGTCTAAAGAGAAATTCTCCAAGGGAAATCTCTTCAGTTGATTTTGGAGAGATCTCAAACACCAGGAAATGTTTTAAATAACTACCTCGTGGGGTGACCTATTTTTCTTACTTACTTGAAAAGGTCTCCTCTGCGTCTGTTCATGTAAGTTAATTTTGTGTCATTTCTTTTTTGAGATAAGGGGGCAATAACGTCTATGCTCTAAAATAAAGTTAACATAAAATTAAATTGTGATATTGTCTCAACATGGGACGGCAAACAAATACAGATATAGCCTCACTGTCAGGCTGGCATGTGACTGTTATTTGATGACTCTTATCTCTTATCTTGAATTCGATACCAACTGCTTACAGTTACATGCCAAAGTTTTTTTTAGCTTATTGTTTTACGGCTTCACTTCAAACGAAGATTTCTCCCTTTTGTTCTGTTTAATAATTATTTATTGGAGGGCTTCAACGCGCCGCGCAAACTATCGTTTTTACTAGATCGTTGCTCTTTTAATTCGCAGAGCAACGATCTAGAAGGGTTGACATCATCAATCAAAATAAGACTGAGATCAAGTCAATAACATTAACATTAACTGGCCCAGGCTGTTGGCATGATGAAAAGCTTTACCTGGCTCGCTGTTTTAGCGATATTCCAAGTAGTGACTGTCATGACTGAGGAATACTATTGGACCTATACCTGCGTTATTGAAGGTAAATCATTGTGGATGGTTAAACGATTTTTCGGCAACTTCCAGTCAAAAAAACTGAATAATATTAATTGTTTACAATTAATTTTGGCTTTACTGTACTGCTTCAGCGTTATTTTACTTTTAGTTTTACCATATCCTCAGTCCTCACCTTCAGGTTCGGATATAATCAGTGATAACTCTACCATTACCGATAAATGTACTGCTAGTGGAACTAATGGAGACGAAGCAAAAGCTGCTGCTTTCTGTCACCAGTCAGTTGTTTATGCAAAATTCCATTTTACAATTTACAACACCTTGTTAAATGTTAATTGTCGCATTGCCATTATTTTTATTAATCGGTCATGTCAATTCAGTTTCGATTTGTTTCTCAAAGATTAGTACACACTACACATCTCGTTCAGGCCGAACTACAATGAAGCAAACAACACTTTCTCGGAGTACGGATGTGGAGAATGTCCTGATAGTGCTGATAACGGCACCTGCCTATCTTGTGCAGCCTGGAACGAGACCGCCAGTATACAGGATAATAGCAACTGTAACTCTTACCACCCTCCTATCTTTACTTATAGTTGCTTTCAGGGAGGCATCTCTGTTAAGTGCAGCAATGGGTCTCTCTTACAGGACATTCACTGTTGGGGGTAAGTCTTTATATGTCACTATTTTACCTTTTCTAAAGAAGTAAGAACTTTCTCAAGAACTCTTCGGGGGATTTGTAACTGTCTCCCCCCCCCCCCCCCTCCCTGCTGAACACCCCCCTCCGCCTCCCTGCTGCACCCCCCCCCCCCCTCTCTTACCCTCTCTCCCTAAGACGTTAAAGAGAATGCACCTCAGGCCGAAGCCGAGCTACAAGGAGAACAACGCAAACCTAACTGTGTGCGGGTGTGGATCGTGTGACACTGCTCATAGCCCGAATGCTACCTGGAAACTCAAAGATTGTAAAACCTGCGATTACGAAAACTGCAATGGAGCCGAAGGGACAACCTTAATTTTAGCCTCAACAGTTGCTATTTTCTGGTTCTACGTTTACAGCTACTAGTACTAATTCAATTTAATGACCGATGGAAATTAACGATCGGCCAAATCTTAAGTAGCTCCTCGCTCGGCTGTCTTTCACGTTACCAAACTTTGTTTGACTCAGCTTGCTGATATCTTATATTTGGTTAATTCTGTCACAAAGAGAGCAGTGGAATAATACTAATAGAGTAGCTCGTATAAATTGGTATCTTTATGTGATATCCATCTACTAACTTTTACCACTATGCTTTAAGGGGCCATCTACTTAGAGTTAGAGTTAGGACGTCCGCCAAAATCGCAGATTTTCAGACCACTCCCTGTCCGGGTGTGTCCGAATTTTCAAAACCACCCCCCTCCCGCGGACGTCCGGATTTCCAGCTACTCTTAAGAATACAAATAAAACCAACGTCCGGATTTTCAGAAACTACCTCCCCCTGTCCGGATTTGTCCGAAATTCCAAAACCAACCCCTCCCTATTTGCCGGACGTCCTAAGTATATGGCCCTTAATATCAATAATACTTCATACTTGCTAATAAAACGCATTAACGTGCTCAATTGTGACATCTATTATGTATTAATAATAATTTAAACACTTTTCGCGATTAAATAATTCTCATGATCTTTAAATTTGTATAGAGCAATTTAAAAAGATAAACCAATGATTTTATTCTTCGTCATACTCATTTACCTGGGGACCCCAGGCTATTATGTTCATAAACATAAGTAAAGATTCGGCGGAATGACAGGCTGAGCGCCGCCCAGTAACATTTACATACTCATAAGCAGACGTACATGATTATTTCATATTATTGTCAACGCGGAGGCGTTCACTTGTCATACGTTGTAGACTATAGTGGCCACGATAGTGAAACGACAATGGGGGGCACGACGTGATTGACGGATGCGGGATGTTACCAGTTACTCGTCTAAATTTCTTCGAAGTAGCGCGCGCCGCTTTCTTCTCGAAATGTTATGGCAAGTGCTACGAAGTAGCGCGCCGGGCCAGACCATTAACAATGGTCAACGACGTGATACAACCCCCGTGACATAGGGTTAGAATGCTCTCCTGGCGAGATATTGGCGGAAAACTGTCTCGATCACGTGATATGACTGTATAACAAAATCACTCTACACTCGACTGTCACGTGACTTATTCAATCCGATCTCTAGCCGTAGAGAACGAATATTCGAAAACCTAACACTCTAATCTGATCCTAACCTTGTAGGTTTATTATATATATATATATATATATTATATAGCCTACCAGAACGCGCACCGAGTTGGACTCAAATATTTTACGAGTACCACCCGTTAAATCCTAACCCTAACCCAATCCGTAAGAAAACCATATGCTGAAACCCTAACCTTAACGAAAAATTATACTAACTTCCTTATATTATACTATACAGTCTTATCAGATCATGTGATCGAGAAAGTTTTCCGCCAATATCTTGCTTGTCAAACGTTATATGTTGTGTGACCCGCCACGCACGATCAGTGCGCGGCTCCCCTGTATTAGTGAAACGACCTTGGGGTCACGACTTGACGGATGTTACTCGTCTAAACACTAAATTTCTTCGAAGTAGCGCGCGCCGCTTTCTTCTCGAAATTGCCCGATGGCAAGTGTTTGGCCCGCGCCCCGGGCCAAACTATTAACAATGGTCAAGGTCACGACGTGATACAATTTTTTGCCAGGTAGGGAAACATTTTAGGAGGCATTATAACCGAACCTTATTTCATGGGGGATGATTCGGAATCCGCAACAAACGGCAACCCTTACTGGAAGTGTTGTTGTCATACGTTTTATGACCTGCCGCGAACGAACTGCGCTACGCTAAGCCACATATTTGATGAATTGCTTTACATATTTTTATTCTGTAAAATGTGCTAAAATTAAATTTCTTGTTTGATTGAATTTTTTGTTTTATTGATCTCTTTGTGACATTTATACTTCCCCTTCAGCCTCTACTACTCACTTTATTGCCTCATGTTCTGGACGTCATTATCTTAAGTTTAGTTGAGAATTCTCAACACCCACTTTCAAGTCGAGTTCTTTCGACGGCTTTTACTAAATCGCTCGCCCAAAAATTTCACGTGACTTTGGTTTTTTTAGTTTTGCAGCCGTACAAAACGGTTTTACATAAACCCTAATCCCAACCCTAACCCTTATCATAACCCCGAAGCTATCCATAATCTTAACCACAACCCTAACCCTAACCCGAGCCCTAAATAATCGAATTCACGTTTTACTAGCCTGTCACGTGACCAAAACGGTTTTTTGCCCTTAACTCTCCAGGGAAGCATTTTAACCCTACGTCATGGGGGGTGATTCGGAATCAGCGTCCAAAAATACACCGATCTAGACCACTTTCATGCTTAAAGGGCCTTTTCACAAGAATTTTCTTAAAATTTGGGCGAGCGATTTAGTAGGAGCGACTTTCGACCCACTTAGTCCACATGCTTTGCAAACTTACAGCACGGTATTTGTAAGTTCCTAATACTCGCCAAAGATGGTTCCTCTAGTCAATCGTAGGAGAAGAGAAAGCTTAAAAACAATTTAGGTGGCTAAAATTTTGTTTTGATATTAGTAGGTCCTAGTATTTATCCCTATTGTCTGAAAGTTTAAAGATAACTCTCCTTAAATTATTTTAATGCAGTCACTCAAATGAGTTTTATACCAGGACACTTCAACATAGACACATATTCTGCCCACAATAAGATGATCCTAATAATTACAGGCCAATATCCATCCTTCCACTTGTAGGAAAACTTATAGAATACTTTGTCGGCAAGCAACTCACTGATTACATGGAAGAGAACAAACTTTTCATCCGGCATCAATATGGCTTTCGGAAAAATCACTCCACAACTTATCTGATGTACGATCTGATGGACGAAATATATATGAGTAAATCTAAGTCTTATAAACCAGGAATCATCTTTCTTGATCTTAAGAAGGCCTTTGACACAGTGAATCATGAAATATTGCTTCAAAAATTGGCATATTATGGAATTGGTGGCATTGCTTTAACCTGGTTTAAGAACTTCTTATCTTGTAGATATCAATGCACTAGGATCAATGGCAATCTAAGCTCATTTTTAGAAGTTCTGAGTGGTGTACCACAAGGAAGCATCATTGGGCCTATATTATTTAGTATCTTCATAAATGACATCATTTATGCCTGTAACCTATCTAAGCCCTTTCTATTTGCAGATGATGGTGCACTATTCTTTGATCAAACCTGCAGAAGCACATTTATAAACATGAAAATAGAACTTATGACAATCTTTAAATGGCTCAGTGTTAATAAATTATCACTCAATGAAAAGAAGACTGAATTCCTATTGTTTGATTCTGTTGACCAACATGATGAAATAACCATTGATTGTAATGAGGTAACTTTCACAATCAAGGAGTGCAAAGAGACAAAATATCTTGGCCTCATTCTAGATAGTAAATTAAACTTCAAAAGCCATGTAGATTATATTATTAGGAAGGTCATGAAGAGAATTGGTGCCATGTATAGAAGTAAAGCACTGCTACCCATTAAATATAGGAAAATGTTTGCCAATGCACTCATGTTGCCACAATTCGATTATTTAGACACGATCTATTGTAGAGCTGGCAAGACAAAACTTGCTGAACTTGACACTCTGTACAAAAAGGTAGCCAAAATAGCTCTCAACGTTCCAAAAACAGAGAGCAGCCTTAATGTTTATAGAGACATGAAATGGTTACCACTCCATCTTAGACGACAACTCCATCTGTCAAATTATATGTTTAGAATCATCCATGACAATTGTCCTACAAACTTTATGAACAAATTTAGTTACATATCAGGAGGTAGTAGGAGCGGCGAAAGCTGCAACCTTTATGTCAATAGATCAACATCACATAAAAACTTTCAATACTTGGGGGCAAAATGTTGGAATAATGTTCCAACAGATCTACGAAATCTGCCCGATGTTAAAAGCTTTAGTGATTCGTATAAGAAACAGCTACTATCATCTATAACAACAGACCCTAATTATACCGTCGACAATTCATATGACAAATTTTACACTGCAATCATAGTCGCCGATAACTAAGTAACTTCTAATTCTTTTAAATCTGAGGCATATATAATTGATGTATCGAAAAGATATTCCCTTTTTTACCACCTTACCATTCTGATTGATTTTGCACATGACTGACATGTTTTAACTGGAGAAGGGGTTCCCACAGTGGTAGTTTTATAAACCACTTTTAATTTATTGACCTATTATACTTAGTGGTAGTTTTATAGACCACATTTAATTTATTAACTTATCATACTTAGTATTTTTTTTTGGTGACTGTATCACCCAGTTTTAACATTTGATAATTGTACAGTTTATTGACGACACATTGACTGAATGTTATTTTATATTCTAATTTATATTCTAGATATTTTATTTATTTTACAACAGACGACAACTTCCTGTTTTTTCTTCTATATTAGTTACTCATATCTCTTGTACAGACTTTTTTACAAGGACATTGACAAATGATACTCACATTAGGCATTCATTATTGCATCTAAATTATTTCACTTGCATTAGGCTTAGAAATTTATTCTCTGGTCAACAGATTTCAAATGTTTAATTAATTTGTAGTATGACAGTAAGGTATATAAGAAGTTATTTAATTTTGCTTGGGCTATTATATTGACTAGGTATTGAGGTTTAATGATGATATGGAATTTGAATTCTTTATAAATTTACACTATGTGGTTGGGGCATTTTGCATAGTAAATATAGTTACTACTCATATATATCATATTATTTGATTGGTATTCGATTTCTGATTATTTCTCTAGGAATATGATTATTATATCTCAATTTGGCTTTAGGTAGGGTGCCCCGCTAAAAGAACTGGATTCTTCCAGGAAGCATCCCGTGCACAGAGCTTGGTCTACATATATATTAAATTATTAACCATTCATTCTGTATGTGCACGAAAATTTATTTCAATCAATAAGGGGCCATAATTGTTTCAATTATGGTTCTGTATAGAATTATTATTAATACTAGTGTAACCCGGCCTTCGGCCGGGATTTCACTGCCGCAGTTAAAAAGGGTAGGAGTAATTACCCGCTGAGTCAAAACCCGCATTAGGTGACCCAATAGTTTCTTAAACAATAATCTCATAATCAGTTATTTCTTGTGGATAATTAAGTCATTATTAGCCATGAGGCACCACATTCCATGATCATAAAGTCATAAGGTCTGAACACCGAGTATTCCACATCATCACTCCCGTCTTGAACCGCTTTCTATTTTTCTTTAAATCGTTATCAAATATACACAATAAGGTTTGGTACTTTATCCGTACATCCCCTTTAATAGCTACAATAAATCGTTATAGAAATAAACCCTTGTTAACTCCGCACCACACCCGCACATTATATTTGAAAACACGCATAACATTGTCGTATGAACTCTCTCTCTTTCTCTGCAGTCCAAACACACCCCAAACACTAACAGTCCTCCTCCCCTAATGAGCGTATGGTATTACATTACAGCGAATCTTCCCGGGCTAATGCAATTATGACGCTACTTAAATGCAGCTACATATTATACAGTAGTGAGATATAGAGAGCAAGCCCCGTAACTCTTGCCGTTCTGCTCAAGCAATTTTATGCAACATTTGTGGTACAAAACCGTCAATTAAACCACTTACCACCGGCCGATTTAAAAAAAATTTGCCCATGGGCTTCATCAGAGTTTTGTCGGCACTATACCGAAAAAACCAGTCCCGTAACTCTTACCGTTTTTTTTTGTATAACCGTTCGGAAATTACACACAGACATCAGACACACACACACACACACATTCTGGTGTTATTAAGTTGATTCCCAATACATTTTTTTAAACGATATACACGGATAATTTCAACGATGGTAATTGTCTAGCTATAACATTAGACACCCTCGAAAATAAATATTTTGAAAAACTAGTGGGGTGAACATGGCTTTCTCTACATTCAAGACTCTTTGGTTGTACTCACGTTTTTGTTCTTCTCGTGAGTTTTGTCCTTGACTGCTAATTGGATTGTGAAAGGACACACAACTAACAAGGCAAGGAATGTCTGGGCCTTAAACCTTTTGCACACACCGAAACACTAGTCCAGATGAGTTATTGGACCAGATAACAATTGTTGGCAGAGATAAAGGGATGTTACTATGGATTCCAGTCTTGTTGTGACAAAAAGTTTACATTATAATATACTTATGTTTATGACATGTGTAATTAAAGGATATAAAATGCAACTTGAAAGTGGACATTATTTATTGGAGGGCTGGCGAAAGATTATGGCATTTGTATCAATGGTTATAAGAAACTATAGAAATGTTAAACTTTACAGTGCTTATTTAAAACTTCATTATACTCAATTTTATATATATTATACTCTCAATTTCTATTTTTAAATACCAAAATATAGATTCATTCTAATAAAAAATTTCTCCAAGCTTCTACTCTAGTTTTCACTACAATCGCTTGTTGAGTTGAAATGGAAGAAATATTTCTTGTGCCTAAACTGTACTATTTTGACTTACTTGACTTACTTCGACTTAGGGCAGCTTCAATGTCTGCGCAGATGTGACTTTTCTCCAGATCTGTCTATCCAGCATGAATTTGTTAATCTGTTTGCTGTCGTCAAGCCCCGTGCCCCCCCCCCCCCCCCCCCCCGCAGAATGTCTTCATACACAAGGTGTGGTCTTTCCCTACGCTGATGTCCGTGAAGGTGTTCACGGACAGACCCATCAGCTTCGGTCAGAAGTTCGTTGTGTCTGGCAAGATGACCAGGGAGCCTCATCCTCCACTCAGCTATCTTATCAGATGCTCTAATAAGGTGTCCATCTACATTATTGTTGGTCTATGTTGGGTGCCACTATGGAGGGTCTGAGTGACAGTCCATGTTTCAGAGCCATATTGACTTGGATGGACTCGACTGTAGACTGGAACAGTCATACCTTGAGATCTCTACCCATACCAGACTTCCATCTGTTTCATTGAAAACTTATTGTTTCATTGATCTTCATCTGGTGACATTCTGCCCAAGCCTTAGCTTTTCTAACTTCAAAGCCTTTCTCAGAACTCTTCATTCTACTACCCAGGTATACAAAGTCCTCGACTTTTTTTCTATATTCTTCTCACTCGCTGCCGATATTGTCTGAATATCATGATCTCTAATGTTGATTCCATGTACTTAGTTTCCCCTCGTTAAGGTGGAGTCAGACTGAATTGGCCGCCAGTTCCAAACTCTTGAGGAAATCTTGGGCTTCTGCAACACTATCCGTGATTAGAGCAAGGTCGTCAGCAAAGTCTGCATCAGTGACTTTTACAGCCGGATGGCGCTGGCTTCTTCTAGGCTGGAGGGTAAATGACCCTCTAATCTAGGGCAACTGTCATTTAATGTAATCAATTACAATTATGAAAATATGGACTATACATTTTTCAGCCGCTCCGTGGCCAAGGTGACTATTTCATTATGTTTCACCCTCAATTCCATACCATAATGTATTGAGCTTTGCTGATTATATTACTGAGGTATTATTAGTTATTCATTAGTCAGTTTTTGGGTTTTCCAAATAGTTTCTGATTATTCTGATTTGCGACAAATGATATTGCACTGTTACACGACAAATGATATATTCATTAGTTATTCATAATTGCCAAAAAAGTGGGAATACAATTATCGTCTGTGAGTCCAGAACTCGCATCCTGCAGATTGGAAGAGAATGCATTAACCTATTGAGCCACGTAGTCGACTAGAAATTAAGTAGTCAGATTCTTAGGAATCTGGAAGAATTTCTAGGAAGTAGTTGGCATATTTGCCGCACGTTTTTTTTGCACGTTTTTTTGTCCCAAGAATCAACAAGGATCTAGCTAGATCTAACATATGCGCTCAATTCGAACGTCTTGAGAACCCCTGAGAGCAGCTAATTTTAAATTAATTTGAATATTCTTTTGTTGACAAAAATCAGTCAATTATGGCTATGGAAACATTATGACTAGGATTTAAATTCCTCACTTTTAGTTGAACTGTGTACTATTTGTAGGGCTGAAATGGAAGAAATAGGTGTTATTGTACCTAAACCGACTCCGATAACTGTAAGTCTCATTACATATGGGATCGTTCACATTTTAAATAAGCCAGATGCTATTTTACACATAAGTAAGCATTTCAAAATCCTTTCAAAAGTTTGGTACAATTTCTTTTATCTTCTTTGTGGTTAGTTATTTCCTTTAACACAACACTACTCAAGTCGGAGAAGTCATTTGACAAGCTAGACAAGCTCGACCAGAATGATTTGTATACTATGTACAAAAAACTACAGCAACAATTAGAGTTTCTCAATGTGCAGGAGGAGTATATAAAAGTCAGTTCTTTAATTTTTATGTCAAAATTTGCATACATTTTCAATTTCTTTGCTGTCTTTTCTTTTTGGGATGATTAATGATGATAATGGATGGGAAACATAACTCAAACTGTGTATCAACACATCATGCATTAACAATTGCTATGTAATGTGTATTATCAATGTGAATCTAACTAGGACGAGCAGAAGAACTTGAAGAGAGAATACAAGCGAGCTCAGGAAGAAGTGAAGCGTATCCAGTCAGTGCCGCTTGTTATAGGACAGTTTCTGGAGGCTGTAGATCAGAACACGGCTATTGTGGGTGCTACTACTGGCAGTAACCAATATGTCAGGATACTCAGTACCCTTGACAGGTGAACACAGCAATCATACCTCAGGGTTCTACGTGTGGTATTTCACAACATTGACAATGATTAGAGTCCAGTGGAAGCTAATGTTGTTATATCCCAGGGAGCTCTTGAAACCGTCAGCATCAGTCGCACTACACAAACACTCCAACGCGCTGGTAGACATACTGCCCCCTGAAGCGGACAGTAGTATTGCTATGTTGCAGGCTCACGAGAAACCTGATGTCGCTTACTCAGGTTAAATAACGGCATATATATTTCCATTTCAAAAAATCTGTTATTATATCTAGACTGTACACGAAAACACTTCCGTATCCGGTCATAGTTGATCAATGGAAAAATAACTTTACTGAGTTTACTGATTTAAGGGAGGGAGAAAGTTTCCTGGTGCTTCCCCCCCCCCCCCCCCCCCCCCCCCCCCCCCCCCCGGGCAATCCTATCACCCTCAGCAGTGGGGGATCGAAACCATGACCATTTATTCCTCATTTTTTGGTCAAACGGTCATCGATAGGTACAGCCTTAAAAACAGCTAAAACTTGAGTTGTGATAAAATAAGCATCATGTTCGCCGTCCTCTAATTAGCAAGTACAGCTATATTTCAGTTCAATATAGTATGGTACATCAGAAATATTGATTTTTTGCGAAAAATTATGACCATTTTGCCCATTCATTCGACTTTTGATCGAATTGGCACGGGCATTTCGATGGGCTTAACGTTTTTAAATGTTTCAATTTATTATAGCTTACTTCAGATATCGGAGGTATGGACATACAGAAGCAAGAAATAAGAGAGGCGGTGGAGTTACCACTAACACACTTCGAACTCTACAAACAAATAGGTACGTTCTCACTACAACACTACAACAGTATAGTTAGTATAGTTCACTACAACACTACAACAGTATAGTTAGTATAGTTCACTACAACACTACAACAGTATATAAGTGAAGTGATCCCAGAAGGAGTAGAGTTAGCTCTGTTTGCAGATGATGCCTCCCTGTGGGCATCAGACATCGATCTCAACAAAGCCAACAGACAAGTTCAGCTAGCTCTTGATAAAGTACAGGAATGGAGCAACAGGAAAAAGATGATGCTCAATGTAGATAAAAGTGAAGCTACGTTCTTCACTCCAGCTACTAATGAAGCAAAGTGGAGACCCTCCTTGAACCTGGATGTAACACCTATCCCGTTCAACGCTAGCCCAAAGTTCCTTGGGGTTCATATGGACCGAACACTGTCATTTCAACAGCATGTCACTGAAGTGACCAAGAAAGTCTCTGAACGCTGTAAGATACTGGCGTCCCTGGCAGGAAAACAGTGGGGCTGGAGAAAAGAAAACCTACGGAGGGGTGTACATTGCTACCCAGAGGAGCGTACTTGATTATGCTGCAGCTGCTTGGCAACCATGGCTATCTGCTACTCAACTCAACAAGCTAGAAGTAGCACAGAACAAAGCCCTGAGGCTAGTCACTGGTCAATACTCGTCAACACCTACAGAAGCGCTAAGAATCGAAGCTGAAGTTGAAAGCTACAAGACACATAGTGAGCGAATCATCACTATTGCTGCAGAAAAAGCAGACCGACTCCCTTCAGATCATCCAAGGCACGCAGCACTACGCCCTAAAACACCTACCACCCACAGAAGCAAGATCCGTAGTTCCTGGAGAGAGAAAACTAACTCCACCAGAGGGCAACTACCAACTCACGGAAATCCCGTAGAAGCCCTCCCATCTCCATTCCAAAAGCCCTGGGAGAATTCAGAAGAACAGAGGAAAAGGAACTGGAAAGTGTTCACAGCACTCCCAGAGACTCCTATGCTAGTACCCAAATCCCATCCAGCTGTGCCTAACAACCAACACCCTTTCTCCACACGACCAAGAGACACTTTCTGGGACACAAGCGATTCAGCTAACGAAAGCTCTGCCAAAAGACTGACCGCCCAAAGTGCTATCAGAATGATTGACAAGTACGACATATGTACTACCATCTATACTGACGGATCATGTAAAGGTGGAACAAAGGAAGGTGGAGCAGCAGCAGTTATCACCACAGGGTCAGCAGCTAACCCCGTTATACTGGAGACCATCAAAAAGAAGGGAAATAAGTTCACCTGCTCCTATGGTGAGGAGAAAACTGCACTTACGGAAGCCCTGAAATGGATGACAGAGAACCAGAAGTATGATGACACCATCATATGCTCTGATAGCCAGGCATTACTGACTAGCATCGATAGCCTGAACCCAGACACACAGAATATCAGGAAAACTCTGGAATCACTCCATGGGACAACGTACCTGCACTGGATTCCCGGCCACTCCAACATTCCTGGGAACGAATACGCTGACAAAGCAGCAAAGGAAGCAGCACAACTCCCGACCTGGGCCAAGGACAGTCTACAATCTCATACGGAGTTGCCAGAGCAGTAGCAAAGGCTCACATCAAGGATAGCGACCCCCAACACCACCTGGTCTCCCAGACTTACAAGGGATACAACAGAAAAAGAGCGGACAGTAAAATAGAGAGCAGGAAAGACGGAGCGCTGCTAGCACAACTCAGAGCAGGCCATTGCCTTCACCTGTCCCACTACAAAAATAGGATCGACTCTACAAAGAGTGCAACTTGTCCCCGTTGCGGAGAAGAAGAAGAAACGGTACCACTCTGGATTCGGTGCCCTGCAACGATCAGGACGAGAGAAGAAATCTTCGGAAAATCTGACTTAAAACTTGGACATACTAACCACCAACCCGATAGAAATCCTGGCGTTTGCTAAGAAGACCTTGCTTGAGGGACCCTTAGACGCCTAGCCCATCACCACCACCACAACAGTATAGTTAATATAGTTCACTACAACACTACAACAGTATAGTTAGTATAGTTCACTACAACACTACAACAGTATAGTTAGTATAGTTCACTACAACACTGCAACAGTATAGTTAATATAGTTTACTACAACACTACAACAGTATAGTTAGTATAGTTCACTACAACACTACAACAGTATAGTTAGTATAGTTCACTACAACACTACAACAGTATAGTTAATATAGTTCACTACAACACTACAACAGTATAGTTAGTATGGTTCACTACAACACTACAACAGTATAGTTAATATAGTTCACTACAATACTACAAATTAGTTGTAAGTTCACTACAACCTACAACAGATATTTTTTTTTAGTTTCCCACAAAACCAACATATTTATATGGTTTACTACAAAACCCCCAAAATATATTATATAGTTCCTACAACAC